>NC_056751.1:515724680-515822180 GCF_019279795.1 Protopterus annectens | reverse complement strand
ATCACATGAAAAAAACTGAAAATTAATTTATTGTATGCACATAAAAATAATAAACTTAGTGCTTTTGTCCCATTACTTCCTGGAACATCCTCAGAGTTAAATCATCATGACCTCATTTCCTTAAACATGCTGCTCAATTACAATACCATGAAAGTTTAATAACCCAGTGTAACATAAACATTACTTAAAATGCCTACATCAAAAACTATCACTAATCCTAAATTCTGTCTTAAAATATATGACACATTTACATAGTTCTCTATAGAAAATCTCTGTAAAACAATCTGGTTGAAATTTGTACTATTACAACTCAGTAGATTTCATCCTAAGAACACTAACAATGGAAGGGTTATCATTTATTCCTGGTTTTTCCATTGCATTCAAATTAATTTTCCATAATATCTCCTTTGTTCCTATAAAGTTTTTATGATCTCCACCTCTATCATGTATTTTAACCTTATCAATGATGAAAAACAAATGTTATAAATGTCAAACTAGGGAGTGTCTATATAGTACATTATTCTCCTTTTTCCTGATGTTATAAACATGCCCGTATGTTCTAGTTCTTTTGTAACTTTCAACCGCTATATAAGGTCCATCACTGATGTATTTACAATACAAACAACAACCACATTTATCCATTCTGGAGATGAAAATACAAGAATTGTGGCTGTTGCCATTTTCAAAAACATTGTAATATTTTTATCTCTACTAAAAACAATATTATTGATTTATTTATTTATTTTTGCCTGGAATATTCCTAGATTCAAGTGACAAAGTAAAGTTATATCATTTATAATGTTAGTTAGTTCTGGGGTCATTTTATTAAACAAAATAATCATTGCCCCACTCTTGTTGAAACCAAATACTTGATTCTTCTCTTTACTGTTGTCATTTAAATTGAATATATTACTGTTCAACTTTGCCAAACCAAGAATTGGAGCATATTTGTCCCATCTCCTTGCAATGGCTTCAAATCTTATCCAGTTTAAAAGAGCTTCCAGATAACTTCTCTCTATAAACATATTGGCTAAGTTATCCAATTATGACAAAAAAAAATTCATCAAAAGATATCAGTCTGGATAATCGTACCATTTCACTTTTGACAATACTCTTCTTTTGAAAAAAAAGATGATTACTCTGAAAATGTAAAAATATGTTAGAATATGTTTCTTTCTCTAAATATTTGATGTTAGCTTTTTGTTAAACTCACCCTTACTAATTGTAACATATAAAAAGTTGATCCTATTTTCCTCAGTATTTAAAGCAAACTTCAAAAATCCAGTTGTAGTCTTCAAATAGTCAACAAATTGAAAAAAAAAAGAATCCTTGTTTTCCAGCCATAGTATAAGAATGCCATCTAAAAATCAAAGTAACTATAGATGTGGTTTTTGAAAGGGGAATGAAAAACATTATGGTGTTCCCATTCTACATAGCATAAATGGGAGCACATTTTGCCTGTCTATATTATAACATCGAAGCGTTAGTTAATCAAATAACTAAAGCTTGATCTTGTAATATCAAAAGCTAAAATTGTCGAACGGCCAATTCAACCAAGGGAAACATTTCCCTTAGCCGAATCAAAAAATAAAAACTTTGCATCTGAAATCAAGTGGGGGCTTCACCCCCCCCCACACCCCCTACCTAAATATACCAATTCTGAGATCTCCCCAAATTGGAGAAACAGGCATACTCCACACAATGGCCAGGGGAAGTGTTTCCCTGGGTTAAATCAGCCATTCGACAATTTACAATTTTGATAATACAAGTTTGAGCTTTACTTATTCGATTAAGTAAAGCATCGATCTTGTAATATAGAACCCATTTTGCTCCCATTGCCATGCCTGAAATTTGTTGGAAATATTCCCCTTCAAAATAAATAAAATTGGTCCTTAACACCAAATCCAAAAATTGCAGTACAGAAAAACATTTATCGGTTTGCAAAATATGACTCCTGTATAAGCTCTTACTGAAAATTCCATCCCTTCCTTATGGGGTATGATAGAAAATAAACTAAATTAATTGCCTCAGTTGTACCAAAAATAAAACCTTCTGACCATGGGGTGTCATTCAGTAATGGTAATAGATGCCATGACTCTTTTAAAATATGTTTTTTCAGACAATAAAAGTTGTTTACAGTAGTGATTTACATAAGATGCCAAAGGTTCTGTTTTTGGCCACCTACCTGCTACTATCAGTCTCAAAGGGGGGTCCAAGGCACCTTTGTGAATCTCCAGATTTCTGAAGATCATAGGAATGCTTGGTTTGTCCACACTTACATACTGAAAAACATAAAAGTATAAACTTCCTTGGTATAACATATCAAAAAAAATTGTCAATTTTAGAATATGCCAAAAAAACTAACTTCATTCCTAGATATATGTCTATATCTATTTGTATCATACAGAATGTCCATCATTTTTCAACTGTATACTATTTGATCCATAATGACCACCCCACCCCCCTTTGTGAGATTTTATTACTCTGACTGAATTGTCTCTTTTCAAATTGTTCATGGCCAAACGTTCTCCTGTTGTTAAGTGTAATTGTATTTTTAAGTCTTGGATAGTAAATTCCTAATCTGCCATTCACACATACATTCAAAAGCAAGGATGAGAGGGGGTAATAAATATAATCTTCCTAGTCAGCCCCTCTTTCTGCATGTCACTTTTTTGTCATTAAAAATATTTTTAAATTTAACTGTCTAGTATAAAACTTTAACTGCAATATCAAGGATGCTATATCACTTTGAAACAAGGGGCAAAAGTGAATCCTTTGAAAAGCAGAGATTGAACATCATTACTAATATCATCATTGCTAATTATAAATATTAAAATTAGAATAAAATCCCACCTCTTTGAGGTCACAAATTACACTGGTAGTGCTGTCATCATTTGAATTGTCCAAGTTAGGGATTAATAATTCTTTCTGCCCTTTATCTTCTGTTTTTTCTTTGCAGGTTTCTGTACACTGCTTTTCTGGTAAACAGCTTGCTGGTTTCCAGTGTGGTTGCTGTTGTGCAAATATTCTCTTAAATGGACAGCATTCATCAGCTCTAATAGAGAACTATTTATGTATGTCATATATTTTAAAATGGAATTTAATATTAGTGATGTTTTTTGATGTATGTATTTTAAGTATTTTTTTACTTAACACTGGCTTATTAGGCTTTCATGGCATTGTAACTGAGCAACATATTTAAGGAAGTGAGGTCCTGATGCATTTAACTCTGAGGATGTTCCAAGAAGCAATGGGAAAAAAGCACTAAGTTTAATATTTTTATGTGCATACAGTAAATTAATTTGGTGTTTATTTCATGTGATTGAGTTTGCTTCACATGGACACAATGTCACTTTATTCAGTAACTTTGCCATGTTTTTTGTGGCTGGTATATTTGTGTTGTTTTTACATTGACAATCTTGCCATCGACATTGTACACTGTTTGATGTACTGGAGTATACCCATATATATTGATAGATAAACAGATGAATAGACAGATATAGCTATAGATATATATATGTAGATGTGTGTGTGTGTGTGTGTGTGTGTGTGTGTGTGTGTGTGTGTGTGTGTGTGTGTGTGTGTGTGTGTATAGTTAGGTAGAAAATCTGATAGACAGACAGGTAGATAAGATAGATAGATATGGTCAATATGGTAAAAACCCATAAGGTATATAGCTAAAAATACAATCATGTTCTTAGACTAGTCCTGAGTAAATATCCTGAGCAAGGTATATACTAGGGTTTATCTGCTACCTGAGCTCATCAGCATTCTGATTTTATCTTGTCACAGTCCATCTTCTATGAACAGCACAGTCTGTCATCATGACCATAAATAACACATAAAGTTCACAGAACCCATTCTTTGGAGGAGAAGTTAAACCAAGACCCCATATGCGTGCATTACTGGTAGCTAAGATGGATGTAAATTATCTCATGGCACTTATCATAAATATCAGGGGTTGCTTTATTTATACTGCTTTTATGCAAAAAGTACACATTTATATGATATCATTCCCTTTCACAATAAGTACACTTTAACTCATTACAGCCAAATGCACCTCCAGAAATCTCTGCAGTTACCTCCTAATGCATCTCTAGGCATCAAATATTGCTTGTTCATATTTGCATTAATAATTCCAAAATCATGCTGCATACAAGGCATCAGAATATTTTATTGTGAAGCATAATTGATGGCCAGCACAAATGTATTGACATTTGACCTTTGTAAATGAGTATTTATTAGAACTGAAGGTGATTACTTCATTTTTGCAAGGCTCAAGCCACACCCAAGAGCTCTACTGAAGGGAATGAATTAAAAGTACTAGTTATTAATTACCATGTCCATCACTTTTTTATACAATAATTCATCTCTACACCTTTTCCACCAATACCATTTTCTCATAAATAAAAACATATCCAATTTATGAATTTCTGTTAGTCATGTCTTTGTATTTACCAAACAATGTTATATTCATCTTTATATTTTCAGATTGTTTACAAGTCCTTTAGAAAACATTCCAAAATTCCTTCATCCTTTGCAGTCCAGAAAATAATATGCTGTTTCTCCAACTTTACATATATTATTATGTATCTTTTCAACTATCTTCTATTTCATATTTCCCTTATCAGTAACTTTATCCAGTATAAGTCTCCATAAAAATACATCATTAATAAATCATTTCAAATTTATTTTGTCTTGGATGTTTTGGGAAAGGGGTATATTACTTTGGCTGTTACTCTACATTATACAGAGTGAGTATGTTAGTTTGGACATGATTTACTGACTACCTATGCTCATCACAGGCATGGGGGCCAGACCCAGGTTGAATTTCCAATTTCCCATCAACTGTTCTAGGTTATGTTTGAATAGGGTTAAGGAAGGACTCTGCTTCACATGGATGGGAGCCCATTCCAGAGAATAGGGATTCTCTGAGATACATATTTGTCACTTCAACATGGCCTATTTATGTTGTAAGCAAAATTTAAATCCTTTGATCTAGTAGTTCTGATGCTGTTCATTTTGTCGATGTGCAAAAGGTCCATCAGAGTGGGATCCAATGATGCCTTGTATTACATCCAGACATAGACTGCCTGTAGGTGTCTGCATAGAAAAATGTGCTTATGCCCTTGATTCTCTTGTTAAGGAAACTGTGCAGATGTTCCAGTTATTGCATGTGTCTAGTCAAGTACATAATGAAGGGACCATTATACTCAATGATGGGTCTGAAGAAGGCCAAATAAAGTGGCGTGATGATTTTTCTGGCCCTAGATACCATGCTCTAATTTGCAAGTTGAGCAACATAGAATGATTTCCTTTCTATCTTGGCCAGTATTGGTCAAAGGCTAGGTTACATTTTAAATTGGTTCCCAAATCAGTGATTACTATGTCAAAACTTAGGGATGTTTTATTGATGATGTATTTCTCTTATCACTCATCTCTTCAGCTATATTACAGAAATTTTTATATTCATAACTTCTCTTTATATAGAAATAATATTTAGAGCTTCTTGCTTGTACTAACTATGAAAAGTGCTCATCCTGGAGGTGCTAATAAACTGTCCTCTAGGGATATTTCTTTTCATAAATCCAGGATGAACACTTTTGTAAAATAGGTCGCTTGTAGAAAAGGTGCCTGTTCTATAAACATTACTATCTAACCTTTTAACTATCATGCTCCACTGTAATTGGACATGTAAGAAGTGAATAGTTGTTCCCAGGTCACTAATAGTAAATTGTAAAAAATCTGAAATTCCATTAAGTTCTTTAATAAATTCATGGCATTCAGCAGTTGTCATGTTAATGTTAACAATAATAAAAAAAAGCTCATCAACAAACCTCTTGTATATATATTTTTTTTCAAAATGGGTACTATTAATAAGTACATTACTTTTCCAGCACCCTAAAACTAGGTTAGCAAAGGCCAGAGCTACAACCAAAGCCCATTGCTATACCTTTAACTTGCCTATAATATCTTCTTGTTAAAAAGAAAGGAATTATTTTCCAGCATAACTTCAGTAAGTGTGCAAAATAACATAACCTGTTCAGTAGTACAGAAAGAATTTTGATTTAAAAATTATCTCAAACATTCCACCCCATGATCTTGAGGTATACAGGTAAAATGGGAACATGCATCAATGGTCAGCTTAATCACATTATCAGAGCAATAATCAAATGTATCATGACACTCTTTAACTTTAACTAAAAAATCCCATGAGCCTCTTAAATATGAATACAATTTTTGCACAACTGGGTTTAACATCTTATCAAGAAACAAGTTTTTTTCTTCACAAACATTTTCTGGGGCTGATATAATAGACCAAAAGGGTGGATTAACAGCACATTTGTGATTTTTGGGAATTCCAAATAGTACCCCTATTTTTGGATGCTCATTTAAAAAATCATATAATACAAGACTTATCTGACTAGTCATTAATGAATCATACAATATATAATCAATCTTTTTATAACTTTCATGAACAGAATGGAAATCCACTTCCTGGTATTTGCTGGTGTTTTTCAATGTTTTTGTAACTGAATTCTAATAGGTATTATCCATAATTACTAAACCACCTCCTTCATCTGTTTTCCTGAACCTTAAATTAATATAATACCTTAGTTCTTGTAAAGCTTTTATTTCATCAGGAGATAGGTCAAAAAAGCATTTCTATTTTTTCTATTTTAAGTAAAACTCTAATTTCATTTTCACAATGTTGCCCAAATATCTTAATTGTACCATTTACAGGATTAAAAATAGAAGGCTTTCTTAAAGAATCGTTCAAAGTAACATAGTTGAATAAATTGCTCACGTTTAACTTGCAAGTGTAAAATTTAAGCTCTAAAATTGTTTTAGAATTATTAGCTCTGTGACTAGATGCAAAGCTTTAACCTAATCTATACAATCTGTAATGTGTTGAGTTAAACTCAAAATCAGATAAGTTCACAACTTTTATATCTTCACTCACTGATAATAGACTCTCTGAAAACTTTTTGTACTCCACATTCTTTGCCCTTCTGGCTTGTCAAATGCCTTATCCTGGTCTCTCCCTGAAAGTTTTTTGACATATTCCTTTTCTCAGCATGATCTGGGAAATATACTAGTAGTTTCACAACATCTCTTGTAACCTTAGAGGCTCTTGTAGTTCTTTCTTCTTCATTCTGTTGTATCAGTCTGATTAACCTGCTCTCCATCTATGGAGGAATTAATAAGTTCAGACATCGGATTACCACACAGAAACTCCTCTTTAGAATTTAAAGGGACAGTGTTATTTTTATTCAGTTGCTCTGTTCATGAATTATAACTAAAATAATTATTGGTAAAATAAGCGGTTTTATTAAAATAAGCTAATCTGTCCCTTTGTAATTTTTTTATGCTTTCTGGTGATTACGCTTTTCTCAAACTTTTCAACAGTCACTACCATTTTTTCATACTCAACATATAATTCAGGAGAAAGCTGCGATGCCTCGTTTAAGGGTACATAAACCTCATAGATCTTTTCCTTTAATCCAGTCAAAGTAGCAGTATTATTTTTAATCAGTTTCTTTAACAGTTCGAGACCTATTTCATTAAAAAAATTGTACAAGTTCTTGGAAAAAGGGTTCATCAGAAAACACCTTATTAGACCATTTAAATATTGTTAAACCTTTAGGAACAATGCCAAATTCAATACAGGTCTCCAAATATTTGTTCTCAACAGCTAAGACATGAAACATCTGGAGAAGTTTTTCTAGTTCAGTTTTGCAATTGTCTGAATTCATATATGTTACCTTTTTCACTTTCAGGTTCATTAAAATTGTAAATGGATCATACTTAATAATTTAACAGTGTAGCACCAGTTTTAAATTTCTTCTGACTTGTTAAATGGGTAGCATCTAAATTATTATTGTTAATAACAGTTCTCATATCATCCTTGGCGCTACCCGACTCACTTCTATTTAAAACAAAACCTGATTTTTTTTGTCCAATTTGTCGAGAACTTAACATCTTTAAATTTTGTTCATACCATTCACAGTGGCAATTAAAATTTGCAACATGTTACCTTGACTTTCTGGCAAGGAATGCAAAGACAGATCCAGTAAATCATCTCCTCCACCCATAGCCATCATACACTCAGGTTACACCACAAGCCAAGGAAATAAGACTGGACGATAAATGGTAATAAACCAGATAAATTAAAAAAACACTTTCACAATATGAATGGTAGGAGAAAAAACATGCAACTTTTCTTAACATCATTAAACTTTAATATAACGCCTTCATCTGAAAAGGGTTTTTCAGAAAAGCAAATTTCACAAACCATATCACTAACGTTTAAACAACCATTGACCAATAAAATCAGGCAATCAATAATAATAAAGAAAGAAAGCCTTCTAAAAAACTGTTATGAAATGCATTCTACTCTATAAAAGTTAAATAACAGAGTCATACAGGTAATATTATTTAATTTTCAACCTTTGTTCTTTCAAAATCCATTTTATATTAATGGTCTCATTTAGGCCTAGGAACTTATCTGCACCAAGCCTTACTTGCCATTCTCTTTCAATGGTTTCTAACTTGTTTTTTTGTTAAAAAGTCAGTGATGTGATTTGTGGAATTTAGTTTTCTGAAGATGTCTTTGGAGACAAAAGAGTTATATAAAAGTTTATTAACTCTAAGACAAGTTGCATGCTTTTTTCTCCTACCATTCATATTGACTAAGCATTTTTTTAATTGATCTGGTTATTTTGTTTACCACTTATCATCCAGTCTCATTTCCCTGTCGTCTGAGAAGTAAATGCCAAACAAGAGCAGGCTCAGCATGGAGTTCTAAACATATGGAATATATGTGGATCACCTAAACAAGATAATTTACCCCAAAACATATGTATTTAACATATAAACTTTTTTTCTTAAAGACAGTTGAAATATCTTCCACCATTCTGTCAACTGTCTTATTTTTTTAGCAATTATCTCTAATATTCTATCATTACATGATACTCATAGATTCATATGTGGTTATTAGGCTATTACTCCAAGAGTAAATTTAAGCCTAGCCAAGTTTACCTCATTATTTAACAAAATATTGCTGATATGTGTTAGTACCCCATGCATGTACACAGCAAAAGTTTACAGGCTGCCTCTCTTCATTAGGTACATAGATGTCCAAACCAGGGGTAAATTTGCAATGTTCCAACTATTGGTCCAAATTACATTTGAAAATATTAAGGATGAACTTTACTTCATATGGCTGTGAAGCCTGTATAAGAGAGGGAATAATCTTTGAAACACATACCTGTCCCTCCAACATGTCCTGTTCATGTCACAGATGAGGTTTAGGTCCACAGAATGGGTATCTCTGATGCTTTGTGTTTTGTGGATGTGCAACAAAGCCATCAGTGTGGGATAAGAGAATGCTTTGCAGTCTAGGTAGAGAGCTCCTTGCAGCAGTCTGTAGAATAATGAGTACAAGGATAGGCTGTTTTGATGCCTTCATAGGATTTTTTTGTTTACTCCCTGTGGTCTTTAAAGCTGCTACAAGTACCTGGTCAAGTACATGCCAAAGGGTGCATTGTACTCCATGATTGGTCAAACGAGTGACAAGTACTGTGGAACAATGGCCTCCTTGGACCTGTATGCCTGGGCCTTACTTGTAAGCTGTGCAATTTAGAATGATTTTCTCACCACAGTAGATACATGGTGGTCAAAGAATAGGTTTCTGTAAACATCCTTTCCCAGATCCCACTGATTTTACTTTTAGGGGTGTATTACAGTGTGGTAATTCCCTGAGGTGGACATCTTTCCAAAGGGTACAAGTATGTACTTTTTGCATTGATTTTTACCCCATGGCTCTGGCACCATTTTTTTGGCTGTGTCAGGCCATATAGAAGATTATCTGTATCTTTACAGGATTCATTGACCTCATGTAGCTTGCAGTTTTCTGCATAATTTGTCATTGAATGGCCCTTGATGTTTACCTTAATTTCAGAGAGATACATGTCAAAAAGGAGAGGTCCAAGCACCAGTCCCTGTAGGACTCTGCTAGTGACTAGCCTGTTTGTGTAGATATATTCCCCAATCTTGATTTCTTGCATCATATCAAAGAGCTAACTGTCTATCCATCGTGTGACATATGTGATTACACCTAATTTAAGTTTATCTACAAAACCAGAGATAGGTATTGTGTTAAATGCTTTGCCCATGTCAAGGTTGATAGTGTGTACTGTTTTACCCTTGTCCATAGCTTTAATGACCTTCTTGAAGAAGAGCACCAGGTTAAGTAGGCATATCCTTCCTTTGGCAATGCCAAGATAGGTAAGATCCAGTGTCTGTAGTTTTCCAATGTAATTATTCGTCAGATCCAAAATAATTAATTACATGGCCATGCATGTGAGACTAGTCAGACTTATGGATCTGTAGTTATCTGGGTCAATGGAAAGGCCCAACCTCTATGTAGAGGAATGTCCTTTGCAGTCCTCCATTTGTTTTCCATAAAACCTGTCTGGAGGTAATCATTAAATAGAGAGTACAGATGGCCTGACAGGTCATTTTTATGTTATTTGGGAGGCATTCTAGGATATTATCAGGGCCAATCAAAGTAGTACTCTTGGCCTTAGAGAGTGCAATGAGGAACTGCTCCCTAGTGACTGTTGGTAGTTACATGCTGGGGGGGGTGGTATTTCCTGGGAATTACTGTTGGTGATAGGGAGTAAAAATGGAGCTAAAGTTATCAGCCAGCAGATTTGCTATAGCCTTTGCATTCACATGGGTGGTTCATTTCACCACTGATTCGGAACATTGTTGAATGTTGCCATTAAGGTTTTGGACATAACTAAAGACAGCATCATGGTTGTCCTTAGCTTGGGAGATTATTTTTATCTGTAATGTGGCTTTGTTGCACTCGATTAATCTCCTGAGTTCCTTGTTCAGATTGTGATCATAATATCATAGGAAGTTACTAGGCTATTGGCCCTGAGGCTGTTACAAGCATAGCCAATAACTTAGCCCATGTTCCAACAAGTCAGCACCTGATGCCACTGTCCATCAGGGACAAAGGTGGAATTCCCAGGGGTGTATCTTCTGTTCCCCATCTAGTTATCCAGGTTGTAATTAAAAAGGGTTAATGAGGTACTCTTCTTGACGTAGAAAGGGAGTCTATTCCACAAAAGAGGAAGCCTCTGGGATGCAGATCTGTCCGACAACAAATTCTGTTGATGTCACAGACCTGGTTGAGGTCATGTGTGTGGATTACTCAAGTGGAGCTTGACTTGCAGATATGCAGCAGTCCCATCAAGCGGGGTCTGAGATGGCTTTGTATGCCAGACAGAGGTCACCTATGAAGAGTCTGTAGGAGACTGAGTAGAGGGACAAGGCCTTTAGCCTATCTGTGTAGGGTAAATGTTTGAGGCCCTGGATTCTCCTGGTGAGGAACTTCTGTGGTCATTTCAGCAGCTGCATGTGCTTTGTGAAATACATGCCAAAATGGACACTGTACTCAATAATGGGTCTTATAAGGGAAGAATACATGGAAGTTATGACCATCTTGATATACCCTTACTAATGAGGTGGGCCATGTAGAAAGCTTTCCATACAATGAAGGCAATGTGGTGGTCAAAAGTCAGTTGATTGCATGCTTAGGACCTTATTATTCATGTGATAATTTATGCTGACATCACTCTCCCCAAAGGGAATGATGATACATTTTTTGACATTCAGTTTGAGGTCATGTTTCTGGCACCAGTCATTTGTTTGGGTGAGACCTTTTTGGAGGATGTCCACATCACTAGGGGAATTTATGACAGCATCCAGCTTGCAGTTATCCGCAAACCTGGTCAGCCATTGCCTACTTGTTTGACCTGCACCTCTGGAAAGTATATCCCAGACAATAGAGGCCCCAATAATGATCCCTGGGGTACACCACTTGTTACGGCTCTTCTACTTAAGGTGACTTCCACGATTTTGACTAGGTGGGTTCTATTAGTGAGCCATTTTGTTACCTATCTGGTAACATGGATTGATGCCTAGTTGTAATTGTCTATTATTCCTGAGTGGGGAATAGTATTGAAGGCTTTGGCCAGTTCAAGGTAGGTGGTGTGCACCATCTTCCCCTCCTTGTCCATGCATTTGGTGACTGTCTCAAAGAAGTCAACTAAATTTACAGGCATGACCTCCCCTTGGTGAAACCAAACTGCATGGAATCGAGTGTTTGGAGTTTGCCACTGTCCTTTTTAATAAGGTCCATGATAATCTGCTCCATGACCTTGCATATCAGGCTAGTTAGGCTGATTGATCTATAATTTTCTTAATTGGTAGACACTCCTCCTTTGTGCAAAGGGATGACAGTGGCTATCCTCCACTCAGCTGGGATGAAGCCAGTACTCACGCTTTGGTCGAATAGGGTGTCTAATGGTGCCACAAGTTCCTGCCTGAGTTCATATAGGATGCAACCTGGGATGTTATTGGGTCTCATGGAAGCTGTATTTTTTGCCTTTGAGAGGGCAGTGATGACTTGCTTCCTAAAGATAAGGTGAGGAGGGCAGGTGCTGGGGATGTCCTGATTTACTGATGGGGGAACAGAGGGGTACATTTTTCACTGAACCTATCTGCCAGCAGGATGTCTATATCTATGGCATTTGTGTATGTGGTGTCCTTGACCACCAGTTCTGAGCAGATCTGGTTGCTTCCTTTGAAATCGCTGATGTCTGTGAAGAAGGCCTTATGACTGTCTTTAGTAAATGTGGACTCGAAGTTTGCTTTCAATGATTTCACTAGTGATCTTATTTGCTTGTTGAGGCTAAGTAGAGATAGCTTCCAGTTAGACACCTGTTCTTTCTTGGTTCTGGACAGCATTTTTTCCTTTTATTATACAGTTTATTTATTGCAGATGTCCACCAGACAGGTTTACTCTTCCTTGAGGAGGATGATTTCAATCTGTTGGGTATTCCTGATTCCATGCAGCTATATAAATGCTCATATAGTACTTTGGCATAGGTTTGGACATACATGCCAGTTCCTATGGGGGGGGGGGGGTTGTGAAGTGTACGCTTTGTGGTCAGATCTTTCTAGGGATGATGTCACTGTAGGGATACTGCAGTTGTTAATCATGTTGGTTAATACTAAGTCCAAGATATTTTCACCTCTTGTGGGGGTGTTGACCAACTGGTCCAAGGCATTTGCATTGACAAAATCAAGGAATCACTGGGCATTTGTGTTTTGGCATGAGTATTTCTGCCAATCAATGGCTGGATAGTTAAAGTCACCCAGGATCAGGGTAAAGGGTTGAATCTTGATAGATTCAAAGAGATCCAGATAGGTGGAGTAGGCATCTTGAGTCAAAGTTGGGTCCTAAAGGGGTATTGTCAATTGTTAACTGCACTATAACTTTGATCATCCTGGCCATTTGTGCCATTTGAATTCTGATTAATTCCTGATTTCCAGGCAACGTAAGCTGTGACATCATCACCAACAATGATTGGCTGACATGAGTGAGTAATCCCACCAACTGAGTCAACTAGCCAATGAGCTTTCGGGTTTCCCCAACTTCTCCTCCTCTTCTCCGGTCCTCAGAATCCAAATCTGGCTGCCCTTCCATATTCATAAAAACGAACTAATAAACGATAAAAAATGGAAAAAGTGCCTAAATACGAATGAATAACCAAGTAATAAGGCACTGGAGAGTTCACCAGATAGCAAAACTAACTTTAATAAGCACACAAACAAAAAGAGAACCCCTTAACATTTCACCGTGTTTTCGTCAGTACAACTTCATCAGATCAGCATACCAGCTTCAAGTATGTTTATATACAGCCCCTAATAAATCAATTAACAAATGTTCCACATTTAATGGCACAATGCAAAATAAAGTACACAAAAGACTGTCATGAAAAACTGTCATACAAGTCTGTACATGTAGATCCTATATAACTTAAAATCATAAAAGGTCAGTTCAATGATGGTAAAATACAATAAAATATGCAGAATAAAATGGAAATCAGGAAGGAAATTGGAAATCAAACAGCAAAAACGTCCAGGATGAACAAACTGAGGTAAACGACCATGCTGGGGGTACTTTTGCTACTACTGGCAACAGAAATAGCAGTTTGGATGATTTTCCCAATGTTTTTAGATCTCAACAAGCAAAAAGGGACAATGAAAGTGAAAGGACTGTTCCACAAGGAGGATCTAACGATAGACTTGCACACAACATCTCAACTAGCAGCCGAGGTACTAAGAGACTTTTTAAGGACATTTTAGACCATAAATTTACTTTTGTGGGTGATATTCCGAGTTATAATAAAAATAATGATTCATACACCAAAAATCTTGATAAACTGGACATTTGGCTAACTAAATATAAAATGTTTGAGATGGACAATGATTATTTAAAACAGTGTTTACATTTGAATATAGTACCTAAAGGACTGAGGGTATGTAAATACCCTAACAATGTTATTAGTGGTATTGACTTTAATAACGAATTAATAGTGGCATTTGACAAATCTGGGTTTGATATTATGAGAGCGATTATCAGAAATAATGAAAATTAAATTAATAAAATTTATGAACTTATAGAGCATACCAACAATAAAACTGTGAGTGATTTGATGTTTACTGTTGAAAGAGAAAAAGTAAAAAATCATGATTTATTGAAGGATATTGATTCAAAATGTAAGGATGTGCATGTTAGAAAAATGAAGAAAATAGATATGGATGTAAATGAATATAAAGAAAATGTAAAATATCCTAAGCCAAAAGAGTTTAGGAGGTATGAAGCTCACAATGAGAATCTAACAAATGAAGGTGGATTTTATGGGCAAAAAAGTGATGAGAATTTAAACTTGCATGACCCTTTAGAATTCCCTTCACCCAGGAGGTCCGAGAAGTTGAGGAAGAAGGGTCCAGTGAACTACAGATACAATGCCTGGAAAGGACAGAGGGGGATACACTAAAGGTAGATAGTGAGCTTGGAATAATTAATGATGGTCCGAGATTTACTTATAGTGGTTTTAACATTTTTAACTACGGCAATATTAATATAGAAAAAGGTAATTTTAATCTGTTTTTAAAAGGTTTTATTTTCATTCTAAGAACTAAGACTGATGTTTTTAGACTGTTGGTTGATTTTAAGTTATGGATATGCAAGAAAAATTTGGAAATGTTTTTTAACGGCCAACCTAAGCCCAACACAGATAACAAAGTAGGAAAAGCACCTTTAATCCGCCCCTGCATCCACAACACAGGAATTTCGAAAATATGGTGGCGAACAAAGTATGGCAGGCAACAACTAACGACAGGGTATTTTCCAACTTAAGCAGGAAAGAGAGAAATATTTTAGAAGAATGTAAAAATGACAAAAAACTGAGAATTATGAAACCAGATAAGGGTTGGGGTTGTTTTAATGGACAGAATAACATATGAGAGGAAAATGATGGATATCCTGGGGGATGACAAGCAGTACGCAAGAGTATCACTGAATTAGGTGAACATAGCCTACAGAAAAATACAAGTATGCCTCAACGATTTATTATTCGAGGGGCTCATTGACAGTGATGCCTACAATATTTTACATGTGGAAAGACCCAGGGTTCCATCCATATTTGGGATCCCCAAGGTCCATAAAGACATAAACAACCTGCCTTTAAGGCCAGTTGTTTCGGATGATGGCTCAGTAACCATCTCTCTAGCAAAATTTGTGGATTTAAAACTTAAAAAATTAGCTATGAGGGGTGAAAATGCATTAAAAGTTTCATGGGACCTGTTGAAGAAATTGGATTCTACTTTTTATTCAGATTCTTTGTTTTTTTTTTTTTTTTCAGTAGATGTTATAGATTTATTTTCCTCCATTCCTCACGATATAGGATTGGAATGGTTGGAAGATGTGTTATTTGACTGCATTGATATTACTTACAATGACTGTCATGTATGTTTAATACTAATGGATGTGATTTTAAAAAGCAATTTTATATTTTTTGAGTGCAAATATTTTAAACAATTAAGAGGTGTGGCTATGGGTGCCCATTGTGCCCCCACTTATGCTAACATTATTTTATCCGATTGGGAAAATAAATTTGTTTTTTACTGTGGTTTTAACAACTGTTGGAGCTATTATGGTCATTTCTTGGATGATATTTGTTTATTTTGGAAGGAGCCTGTGGATACGTTTTTAGAATTGTATACATATTTATTAAACACTACTGAATTTCTAAGGTTCAGTTATGTAGTGGATCATGAAGAAATGAGATATCTGGATGTTTGTTTTAATAAAATTAACGGGGGGTTTAAGACTAAGGTGTATAGAAAAATTACCTTTTCAAATTCATACCTGTACTATACTAGTACACACCCACATAACCAGGAGAGGGGTGTGATAAAAGGCCAGTATGTGCACATCAGTAGAATGACATCTGATGATAATTATTTTTTAAGTGAAAGTAAATATCTTAATGAGTTGTTCAGAGCTAGAGGTTACCCCGAATCATTATTTCTAGAAGTGTACAAAGAAGTTTTGGCAGCTTGAAAAACTAAGTTTGCCCCTATTTTTGGTAAGCATTACACAGATCTGAACAATATTCACTCAACTGATTCTAAGGTAAAGAATGCATACAATAGTACCCTGGTAATAATCTATGATGGGGAAGCCAGATTAGTCATAACTATAGAGTAAAAAGGGAGCAGGTTTGCCAGCACTTCTGACTTGCAGTAAATTTTTGATAAGCCTTTTAAATGCATCTATAGAAAAGGGAGCACTATTAAGAACATTTGGGAAACTGGGACTTGTAAGGCTAATTAAACTTGATTTCTGTATTATTAGCTGTATTTAGAGCACAACCAAAAGCTGTTTGCTGAATTTCCTGTTTGCACTTAATTTTAAATTGTTTTTCTTAAAACTTGCATATTTTCTGTCCTTGACCTAGCACTCTTGTGTGGGGTCATTTACTGCACTGTTATAACTTGATATTACTTGTGAACCTCTGCTATCTCTGTAAAAACAAAACAAAAAAAAAATCTTGCTTTTTCCCACTTTTCTGAGAGTTAAAAAGTTCAGTTACAGGCTTGCTGTTCCTGAACTGTTTGAAAGTTTCTGTGAGGCCATTTTGCTTGGGCTGAAGGAGGGTCTCTCTGTTGATCAGTGGCAGTGACTAACATTGAGCAGCTTCCCTGCCCCCCGTAGAGGTGGTTACTGACTTGAAACTGCAGTTTTATTTTCCCTTTTGGGTCTATTCCTGCTTCTTTCCAGCCCCTGCTATCAAGCACGCTTTAACGTGCTTTAGCTGAGTTGCCACTAGAGCAGCATCGGGCAGCGCCGGTTAAACAAGGTTAAACTCTTTCTGGCTCCAGAAAGTCTGTTCTTCAATTTTTCCCTTAGAACTGCTCTGTTAGGAATCTAAACAGTTTACACCTACACTAAAAAGTGCAGCACTTGTTCCAAATACCTTTTCTTCTCAAAAGCTCAGCACTTGTCTTATAAGCATATCCCTTGTCTTATAAGCATTCTCTTTGCAGGTCAAGCACTCCTATATTATACAAATCTCTCACTAGCAAAACCCCCCAGGAGTGCCCACTTCCTGCTAAGCCCACTACTTTTCTGTCTCATACCAACTCATAATTCTTTCTAGCATGTCGAAGGGTCAGATGCTGGTGTCCTCTCCTGCCCATTTGGTGAATCTGGGAATTCTGAGACAATGTTACAATTGCCTCATGTACACGGACAACCCTCTCCTCCTCATGTAACACTAACACTTGTGAGAGATGCAGCTATTTAGCCAGACTGGAGGCTGAGCTCTCTCAACTCAGGACTGGCAAGACCAGGCAGGAGGAGAAGGCAACTACACACACCACAATACCAGTCTCACATAACTCAACCACACCACTGAATCAAACACATAAACACACTAAGACATACTCGGAGGCTCTGAGTAAAAATTTTCCTAAACAGCAGAGGCCTCCAAAGCAGACACCCAAGCAACTGCAAACTCAATACACCACACAAACAACACATAAACAACAAAATCAGTGTGCAAAGCAGTCACTGCCCTTAAAGCCAAATACAACACCAAACATACTTGTCATAGGTGACTCCATAGTCAGACACACTGACGTCCCGCTCACCAGACTGAGTAAGGAGAAGGTCACAGTAAGCTGCCTGTCGGCCGCTAGAATCTGCCACATAACACAAGCACTCAGGTCTCTCAACAGCAGGTACAAGTATGACTCAGTCATTGTCCACGCTGGTGTCAACGACCTGAGACGTACCTCCTTGGACTACATGAAAAGAGACATTGAGGAGCTCTCTGATTATGTAGCCCAGGCAGGTATGACCCTGACCTTGAGCAGTATCCTACCTTCACCTAGAATGATGCCACAATACAGTGATAAGATGATCAGCTTTAATAATTGGATTAAATTCTGGTGTCATTCAAAGGGGATCCAATGTCTGTCTGCCTGGGATGACATGCTGGACAAGCCACGCTGCTTCGCAAGGGACGGCTTGCACCTGTCACCCCTAGGCTTCCGGATATTGGCAAAGGCTCTGCCACCCCCATAGTGCCTTTTTTAGGCAAGGCCCAAATTCTAAACCTACCACCCTAGAACACAAAAAAGTAAAAAAGCTAAGGGTAATGCTGCTCAATGCCAGAAGTCTCAATCTCAAGATGCACGCACTCGAGGCCCTTCTCAGTATGGAGAACATCGATGTCTGTGCTGTGACAGAAACCTGATTCAAGGCTCCTGAGAGCACCCCAGCACTAGCAGGTTTCACCTCATATCATGCGTTCCGGCCCCAAAATCCGGACAACACCAAGAAAGGAGGGGGGGTGTCCATATTCATAAAGGACACCCACACCTCAAGGTTGGTGGCAACGCACGATGCATCGGAGACCATCCAGGTGCAATTAACCATAGGTAAGACTGCTCTGCAATTTGTAGCATGTTACAGGCCACCCTCTCAAACTCAGGAACCTCACATGGCCTTCCTTAAAACAATGGAGGGGATAAATGTATCTCCAAACACCATCATACTAGGTGACTTCAACTACCCTGATATAGACTGGGAACACTACTCAAGCCCAAACACTCTAGCCCAAAGGTTCCTGGAGTTCATAAACTCGAATGCCATGGAACAACTAGTCACCATCCCCACAAGAGGAGAAAACATACTTGATCTCATCATCACGAACATGGGATCACAATGTTCAACACCGGAAGTATACCCCTCACTGGTGAGATCAGATCATAAACTAATCTCGCTAGAGGTCCTCATCCCGCCCCCACCTGAAATAAAAAAGACCACAGTGAAAAACTTCTCAAAAGCCGACTTCACACTTCTAAAACTAGTGTGGTCTCCTTTAAGGCCCCTGAGCCAGTGGTAAACATTACTCAAACCGCTGAATCACTTACAAATGCCTTCTACCAGCACCTACAGGACTGCATGAATCAGGCAATCCCAAACAAAACTAAGACTCTGTACCAAAGGCAAGCGTCCAGTCTGGTGGACCCCAGCCATAAACAAGCTCTACAACAAAAGGAGGAAGCTACTACAAGATAGAGCAAAATCCTTGAAAGGTAAGACACCTTTGATCATTATAAGTAAAAAACTAAGAGCTCTCATAAAATCATCCAAGGCAAATTTTGAGAAAAATCGCCAAGGACTCAAAAGACAATCATAAGGCCTTCTTTAGCTATGTTAGAAACCTAGGAGGAAACTCCCAGATATGCTCAGAATTAGTTCAAAATGATGTGAAGATTACTGAACCTACACACATTGCCAACATACTGGCTGACAGGTTCAGTGCAAACTTCTCCCCCGCGTCCCCAAAAGGAGAGATATTTATAGCAGAGGATTGTAGGCCCCCAAACATCTCCAATGCCCAGGTGAGAACTGCTCTCTCCAAAGCAAAAAACACAGCATCCATGGGACCGGATGGTGTCCCCGGCTGTGTGCTCCATGAACTCAATGAGGAATTAAACCCGCAGTTAGGACAGCTGTTTAATCTTAGCCTCACCTCAGGATCACGTACCCAAGGAGTGGCGCACAGCGACTGTGGTCCCACTTCACAAGGCGGTGCCTCCCCAACCCTGGAAATTACCGTCCCATTAGCTTGACAAGCCTTATCTGCAAAGCCATGGAGAGGATCATAATGGAACTCATAAATAAAGACATAGGGAACTTGCAGACTTTGGATCCAACCCAGTTTGGCTTTGTCAAAGGCAGATCATGCCTTTTAAACTTGGTTGACTTTGAGACAGTCACCAAGGCCATTGATGAGGGAAAGGCAGTCCATACAGCCTACCTTGACCTGGCAAAGGCCTTCGACACAATATCCCACTCAGGTATCATCGAAAAACTCATCAGCTTGAATGTAAACCCATACATCACAAGATGGGTTGCAAACTGGCTAAGTGACAGAACCCACAGGGTCAGAGTTGCTGGAGCCATGTCAGACTCAAAGCCTGTCACAAGTGGTGTCCCACAGGGCTCAGTCCTGGGTCCACTCTTGTTCGGCATCTACTTTTCTGAAGTACAAGCAAACACAGGAGGGTTATGGCTGACAAAGTTTGCAGATGACTGCAAACTAGGCGCCATAGTCGAAAACACATCTGACACAGATATCCTTCAGAAGGGCCTCACAGAAACGGATAACTGGTGCCAGAGCCATGGCCTAAAGTTAAATGCCAAGAAATGCATAGTCATACCCTTCGGGAAAAACAAGGTTACCCCTAGCTACCATATAGGTGGCAATCCACTGAGCACAGAAGAAGTCATCAGGGATCTGGGGACCCAGGTTGACAGTAGCCTTCGTTTGACACTCATGTTGCTAAAGTAGTTAGGAAAACCTTCTACATTGCCCACCTGATCATGAAAGGATTCACATCTAGATCAAGGGAGGTCATCGTCCCCTGTACCCATCACTCATTAGACCTATGATTGAGTACAATGCCCCATTCGGAATGTATCTGACCCGACACCTGCAGCAGCTGGAAAGGCCCCAAAAGTTCCTCACCAAAAGGATAAAGGGTCTCAAAAATATGTCTTATGCTGCCCGACTGAAAGAACTCCAGCTCTATTCAGTCTCATACCGCTTGCTCAGAGGTGACCTGTGCCTGACATATAAGGCCATGTCAAACCCTGATTTGATGAATATGCTTCACCTCAAAAAATCTAGATCCCTCAGAACCACAAGGGTGGGAGACTTAAACCTTGACACGGTTATTAATAGAACATGGTGGAGGGACAGATTCATCACCCAGAGACTCCCTATGCTGTGGAACAAAATCCCGGTACATGTGAGGCAGAGCACCTCGCTGGCCTTGTTCAAGAGGAATCTTGACCAATGGATGGGGGATCGCAGATATACCCCAGGGATTACTTCAGTGTCACTGCTTGACAGAGGCACAGCAAAATAATAGGCATAGTTTTATTCAAACTAAAGGGTGGCGAAAGCCAAATAACTATGGGCTAGGCTTATAAATGCCCTTGGGCAGATAGCCTAGTATGAACCTATGAACCTATGAACCTATAACAAGCACTATTCTGGAAAAGGGGGTACACATACATGTGGGAGTTGTCCACAACGCCCCTGTGTAAAAACTGGGGACACATACCATTTGAAAGCTAGGAACAGGCTTATTAGAACCTTGGGTTTTGTCAAATGTAACACCAATGGTCTCATTTATTTAGCTGTGTGCGGCAAATGTAAAGCATTTTATATAGGCAAGACTGAAAGGAAACTAAAATCTAGAATGTACGAACACAGATATGATATAAAAAAGATGAATCCAAATAATGCCTTATACAAACATACTTTAGATTGTACATGAGCAGAGTTTTCTTTCTTTGTGATTGAAATACCACCAGTTGATCCTAGGAGTGGACCCTGGGAGACTTGCCTAGAGTATAGAGAATTGTACTGGCAGTTGGTGTTAGAAGCAAATAAACACCCTGGCTTAAATGACATGGTTTCACTGAAGCTAGTCTTAAAACTAAGAGCTGCAAACCTTTGAATAATGTATGTTTTGTCTGAATTATTTTTGTCTAGTAGATGGCGTGGTTGAATTATGAGTTTACACACAGCAGGCTCTGAAGCATTTTAGATTCATGGCTTTTTTATCTACATTTGGTTTTATGTACATCAGTCTTTAAATGTTTTTAAATTGTTTTTAATGTTCATTGTACATTTGTTTTATTATTTCTACATGTATTTAAAGTTTTTTCTGTATATTTTATTGTATTTTACCATCACTGAACTGACTTTTTATGATGTTAAATTATATAGGATCTACATGCACAGACGTATGGAAGTTTTTGATGAGTCTTTTATGTACTTTATTTTGTATTGTGCCTTTAAATGTGGAACATTTGTTAATTGATGTATTAGGGGCTGTATATAAAGGGTTACTTGAAGTTGGTATGCTGATCTGATGAAATTGTACTGACAAAAATGCGATGATCTAGTTAAGGCATTCTCTTTTTGTTTGTGTGCTTATTAAAGTTGTTTTTGCTATCTGTTGAACCCTCCAGTACCTTATTACTTGGTTATTCATTGCATTTAGGCACGTTTTCCATTTTTGTCATTTAATAATCATAACAGTACCTGTTGAGAGACTTGGGTGATATGGCGGATTCTGGCACCTGACAAACAACTAACCATGGCTTTCTCCTTATCCAACCTGGTGAGGAGCACATCTGTGTGTCTCACAATGGAGTCTCCTATGACTAATATGTTGGGTTTATGTTTAGGACTTAGTGGCTGTGAGACACAGGTATGTGGACTATGTGTGGTGTGGTGGGCAGTGGAGTTTGCTTGTGTTTTCACCTTGGAAATCTTTTTTGTTTTTGTATGTTTTTGTTGAGGAACTCCACATAAGTGGGGGGGTGGGTTGTGTAGGTGTGGGTGGTGTTTGAGGTGTGTTGTTTCTGTTGACAACCTTCTCAGTGCCAGATATACTGGCTTGTGGGGGGAGAGAGCAATGACTCCAGATTCTTTATGTAATTCCTCTCTCACAAATTGTGTACTTTGTGAGGGATTTTTTACTTTGCTGGGCAATGCCCTTCCTATTTTTCTATATCATTTTCTTTCCTTTGTTGTACAACCTATTTTTACTGTAATTCTACCAGGGTGTTTTGTTTTTGGATGTTGTCCTATGTTTATTTTGGGTAGGCACAGTTGTTTCTTTGCAGCTATTTGCATGATTTTACAAGGTTTCTATGAGCAATTTGACATAGCCAGTTTTGGTCTCAGGATTTGTTGGGGCTTAGAATTAAGCTAGACTTGCATTTAGTAAGAATTATTAGCCTTGGAATAATTTTTTAAATGTTCCATGGTTAGCTGCGGTCCCAAGATTAATATTTGCTTCAAAGAAGACAGCAATGTGGTTAAACCTGACCAATGACAACTTTACACTAGAGGTAGTGCATCATTGCCCCAAGCTTGTGAAGACCAGGTCAAGGATACATGCACCATTAGTGGGTAGGCAGACTAGTTGTTTCAGGTGTTTGTGTTAATGACGTACAGGACTCTCTGGGCCTACATATTTGAGGCTGTGCATGATTCCCAGTTAACTGAATTAGCCCTTAGTAGCAGGAAGCTATTTCACCCATTGCTTCCTAAAGTCTTAATACAGGAAAACATGATTTCTGAAAGTCTTTCTCCCACATCATCTATTCAGAGCGTACTTAATATGATTCACAATATCTCAGAAATGATGCACATTACAAAAATGTATTTATTAGATGATGGGCTACACAATGGTGTTACTATCAGAATTCTGTCTTCTGACTCTGAATTTATAGTTCAGATTGATTAAAGAAAACGGTATTTTACTTGCCAAAATGTAGTAGTGTTATATTTGAACAATGGGTTATATTTTTATAACTCTGCAAGATACACCCAATATATTAATAAGTCAATCATTTGACTGACTGAAGGCTTTCCCATGATGTATGCTGCAAGTGGGTAGCACTCTGCTGGTTTGTGATATTGTACAGTCAAAGCAAATTATGCATATCATATTTACCAGTATTTCAAAACAGCACTATTAAACAACAGAACCATGTAAAGTAAATGGCAACTATGGGTGACAACATTGTGTGCCATAATGTTTTGGATTTGACAGTAGCATTACTTTCCCTATATAGTACACAGATTTACAATGATTCTTATATGAAACTATAGCTAGTATTCATATTTTACTTCTGCTGAAGCATTCATATCAAATGCCATGTTAAAATGATAATGTTTGAGTAATACCCATGGACTGTATATGCTACACCAAACATGACAATACCACATACCATTTCTGAATAATTCATGTAAATATGGAAAATATGTCATATTCATAACATTTTGTAAACACTCCTTAATAGCTGCAGTCCTGTAAATCTTGCAGTGACTGCTTCACTGTGCAATCCCACAAAATCATGTCACTTTTTTACATGGCACATTCATGCATCATGCAACATTATTGAAATATTATGCTCAATATTGGAATATTACAATACTGTGATTATTCATAGTGAATATAAACAAATATTTGTCTGTGACTCTGTATGTCCTATTGTTCCTTTAATGCCCACTGCATTTGTAGTCCTCTTTAAATATCCTCACAAATTTTATTAATGTAAATATATGAAATATTTTAATAATGTCTTCTAATCATCTATCGTTAGACTAAAACCCTACAAATCATACAGCTATGCTTCTATTAAAGGCACCTACCCTATCCTGTCAGTAAGCAGATTGGACCATACTTTGTAACCCATGAGCTATATTTAGGCGATATTACTGCTAGGATCTATATCAGTTTCACGAAAATCCATTACAGCGAATACCAAAAGAGTGACACATATTACGAATACACCGAATGCACTAAACCGCGAAATTTAAAACATCGAACGGTCATAGTCAGCCAACCCCACCACCCGCTACATACTACCTACCCAAACAAAATAAATAAGCAACATACAAACACTAACCAAACCCTACTCCTAACCCTAAAGTAAAGCACTAAAACCCAACTTCTAACACTACACTAAACCCAACATACACAACTATCTATGCACTATTCTTAACCCCTCCCTAACCCTAAGGTCCGTAACTGCTGCACACTTCCCCTACGGAGATATATCCTAACAAAATAAATAATACACATAAATACATTTAACAAAACCCTACTTCTAACACTACACTAAATCTTACATACATTACCTATCTATACACTTACCTTAACCCGCACCCTACCCTAAGGTCCATACCTATCGCACATTTCCTTACGGAGCTATACTGCAGACGGGCCAACCAAAACAGTTTGACATTTCAGATTTCGCTGTTTTGGACGTTTGGCGTTTATGTAGTTCTCGCAATACATGTCGATCATTTCGTATTCGTGGAAACAGCATTTTGATCGTCTGATAGGGAGCCTTACTGCTAATATTACAATAATATTAACATTACTATAGTGACTCTCAATGAAATGTTCATCTATTTTTGGTGTACTTGCCACATATTACTTGTATAGCCTGTTCCAAGATCAGCTTCATATTCCATTTTCACTTAATAAGAGGAATACAACAAATATAGAATAATTCACTTGGCATAAGTAAACTGACAAAAACAGAATTAAAAAATCTTAAATGCTGTATATCTTACATCTATTGCACACCATGTATTACATTAAGAACAGCATGTTTTAGGTCATTTAGACATTCTAAAAGTCTTTTGGCCAGATGTATACCAAATGATCTTTAGAGTTCTTGCCTCCTCACTCATATGGAAGGATGATAGGCAATGGTGCCACCCATATCCACCACAAGGGATGCTATAAATCCATTTGTTTTCCAATGAACCTTCTTTACTCCTTCCCATGACCTTGTGCTCTTTATCAGTCTGCACAATATCTGACTACACCACACACATCTTTGGCAAAAAATGCAAGATATTCCCCACAATTTCCATTATTTTGTATTTCAGGCATGTAGCTGTGAAGTTAAGTCATTTCCTCCAATATAAAGAATTACAATGTTTGGTAACAGTCCAGATGTACTCCTTCTCCTCAGCACTGAAAGTAGTCCATCCCACCTCATACCTCTATGCCCAGCCAGCATCACCTGCACCCTCTCTTTAGGTAACCAAAAGTTCCCTGCTGGCAGATGATGACAAATAAATCCAAAACCACAAAAAGAACAGCTTAATAAAGCTGTAAAGACTCAAAAAAATACCTGGGAATCCAGCAAAAGACTGCAACAGTATGAATTTAATGTTCTGGTATCTCGGCTACTGATGATGACAAATCCATGTGGCTCAGTATATGTTACAGTGCCCACATATGAACAAAGCAGCTTAAAATAAAGCCAAAATGGCACTTTTAATCAAACAATAAATAATGGTAAATCAGTAAGTGCTTTTGTCTGGTAACCACCAGACTTCTTCAAACTTATTACATTACATAATTAAAACATATTTAAAACAATTAAAAAGTCACATGAGATGAAAAAAGCCTGCTAGGGTTTAACCCTTTCTTTTTCAAATAAGCAATAAAATCCTCTCTGTCATTTATACCTGGTGGATAACAGGCATCCAATTTGACCTGCCACAAATATTCTCTCCAGTTTAATTTGTCCTCGGCATTAGACATTGTCCCATGCCCTCAATTTGATCTGTAACTGCAAATTTAAAATCTACTTTACTGGTCCTATAATGCTTGCTGAGGGCATTTTTTATCTCCCAACAAAAATAGCATGCTTATGTTCATACACTCTTTTAAATAATTATCTAACTGTTCGACCAGCATTAAATGAAGTGCAAGAAACACAAGTAACCAGATAAACAACAAATTTAGATTTACATGAATATATGCCCCTAATTTTGATGGATTTTCCATGTATGCATACTTCTTCAACATCTGTGATTTACAATTGTAACATTTACACATATCTGGCTTACTTGTTTCTGTTCTAAGACACTCTAACTTGGACTAAAATTAGTTTTTTTTAAACTTTTGCCTCTTTTACTACAGTACCCACATATGACAAACCTGGTTGCCCTCTGTTGTGACACACTGCAACAGAAATATAACATGGATGTAGGGTACCAATTGCCTTTTTTGTTCAATCCAAAAAAAATCCACAAAACTCCTACTTGCCATTGTCTAAACTTAATCTGTCTTTGTTTGCTGAAATGTTCAGAATTACAAGAAATATATCACTAGTTTATAGCCATGTGAATCTTGCCTCCTCTGCCACCATCACAGTGTTATTAATATGTGACGGTATGACCATTTCTCCTCCGGGCAGTGGTACATAGTGTACCCTTGCAGTAATGCCCCTGGACTGCACAATAATGAGCTCACAATGTGCAATCCCTCATATGTTCATACATCAACAACCACAAACCAACAAGTTTAACACTGCATACATATACAACACTGCACACATATACAAAACAACTGTGTTGTATATGTGTGCAGTGTTAAACCAACAAGTTTAACACTGCACACATATACAACACAGTTATGCCATGTACAAACTGAACTATGGGAAGCAACAAACACAGAACTGCAGTACTTGATGAGTGACATCACCTTGCCACCGACACTGGCACTGCGATGTGCATTGTGTTCAGCTGCTAACAGTCACCACACATAACATTTTTACACACCTGGTCCTATACACTCACAGGAAAACAAAACATATGAACAAAGTTATGTCCTGCCTTTAGTTGAGGCTTGATAGCAGCAGACATAGCAAGTAAGTGCATTAACCTTACCTAATATGGTTGTATCCATACATGTTACTCACACCAGGGTTTGTGTGCCAACTGAAATGGAAATGAAAACAAGAAAATAGACTACATCTACACTTCACTCACATTCACCTTTGGAATCACCCCACAGTCTGTGAGACAGATGATTTGTGAAGTGTGGGCCATTCATGCATCAACCACAAATGCAACAAGTGCCAACCAATATGAAATGAAGATTCACCCAGGTGCACGCACACTTGAGTATCCACCAATGATCTTTCCTGGTTATTGCCTTACAGAGGTGTAACTAAGTTCAAGTAGAAATTTTTCATGATCACTTTCCCGAGAGACTGCAAAACTGTGCTTTACTATCATGGCTGTAGTACTGTTTCTCTGGCAAGAAGACAATGAATGATGGCTGGTGCAGGATAAGTGACTCAAACAACTTTTCTTTGTACCTTGGTATTCCCTTTTGTTCAGGGGCAAGACTCACAAATCAAACCAAATATTTCAGGACAGCAGTACATGTATAGGTGTGAGCAATATTTTACTTGATTCATAGCAGCTGACAAGGAAAGCAAGACAGAATGCCAACAGAGGGACATTATTTACTGGAAGCATTACATTAGGTGTTTTCCTGCAAGATAGTAGCAAGGAGTGACATTAACTATGCACTTGACATGGTACGGTCATGACTCCTTACAAATAATTCCACACAAAGGCACACATTTCATTGTATACTATGGTGCTTTTTGTTCTGATTGGACACTCATTACAAAAGAGTTCCAGCACTGTCCCTTCTTTACTTGCATAGGGTGGTGTGTTCCAGGATCAAATCTCTTGGCTTGGGTATTTTTGTGGTGTCGTGGCAACACCTGATGTAAAGGGACAGGTCTTTTATGATTTTCATATCCATTTATAAGCTGGCCCATAAGGGCTTTCTTGAATAGCAGTAGTCTTTCAAATGTCTGATGCCTATTCTGTGACACCATTGCATGGTCTGTACTCTCATGAAACAAAAGGAATGCATTAACCACTGCCACACCCCACAGGAACAAGAAGAGGTATGTCCACTATTTTCTTACCTTTCTCGCTGATGGATGCTGCACCCACAGAATGTCTGCTATGTCCACACCAACCAAGTGTGTATTGTAAATGGGTGCAGCTGTGGGCTAAGCAACACTGACTATGCAGGCATCTCAACAGCAAAACACAACAGCTGTTATCAGCATGGCGGGATTTGTAATGGGGACAGTAAAAAACACAAGGTTGTTATCTTTTCAACTTGTAGATAGTGACGAATACAACACTTGCTTTTGTGGTTGCAAGGGCAGCTCTTGTTATTTTGTTATCCTTTCAGCTTGTAGTAAGGGACCAGATTGCAGTTTCTTGTACTTGCCATGCTTAAACCTTCTCAGCATATACTTGTTGAAGAAAGATGTCCATCCAGTCCTGTTTGTCCAACATGTGCCACAGCAGTACAACTCTTTCTCTAACAGGTGCCAGAGTAGCTGACAAAAAGTAATTGCCAAAATAAATATGATGGTGTCTACCCTGAAGGTCTTTTGTAAGAGCCATGACAACACAGTGTGCCAGACCATGTTCAGAGGTTCCCTCTTCATGTCCAGTATACACCTTGAATTCCTGCACATATCCATCATGTGCATCTGCCAGCATCCAAACTTTGAAGCCACACTGCTGAGGGTTATCAGCTGTGAGCTGATAGAAAGACAGCCTAGCATTGAATCCCACCATTGCCTCATCTACAGACACTTCATAGCATAAGTGGTAGTTGGTCCAGCAAGCATTCAGCACTGCATCCATTATTAGATGCATATGGTGCAGTTTGTTATTTTATGGCTGCCCTATGGGCGGATTCCTGAACCTAGGGATAACTATCCAGTATAAATGAAACTCAGGCATGCGTACAATAGACATTGATCCATGTATTCCCCAATATGCCCAGATATCCTCTGCTGTTACTAGACTCCACTGATGATCTATATTATAACTTGCATGTGCCTGTGTACTTTATTGGTTACTTTCCTGAGAGATGAGCTCAAACAACTTAGTTTGGAAAAAGAGATTAAGGAAAATCAATTTCCTTACTCTCTTAAGGAATAATTTTATCTGCACCAATTTGTTCACCAATCACCGTTAGTAATATTGCATGCATACTAGGATGCCAGTATCTGTATCCACAAGGGATGGTTGCTGCAATGCTGATGCATCTTGTGAGTTCACTGCACATGTGGACAGTGCAAACAGCCCTTCTGCTGCATGGTCATTTTTTTAGTAATGGTATCAGTAGAGAGTGACTGTTTAGGCATGGCCAGATCCAGAGATTCCATTCCAAATGGGATTTCATTCTATTAGACAGAAGTACATTGGTCAGGACCATCCAATGTTGTTCATTTAAACTTTTGTATGTTGAACCCCTGTGATGCAGGCATCACTCCTTCTTGAAAAGACATGTCATCTTCATTAGTACAAGTGGAAAATCCATTATGGCAGGATTGTGCTAGTGGGATATTGTCTTCATCACTATTGCTATCTACACCATAGCCAAGTACTGCTGACTTTTTTCCTGCTTCCTGATGTACACTGTTAGCAAGTGTAAGTTCATCTTCAGAGTCAGATTCTCCATGCTCACTCTCATCCAATGCAGGGCATTCCAAACCAGACTCTGAACAATCAACCATGTCATTATCACAGTCGTACTCCAGGAGATCTGCAATTTTAGTCAGTGTCTTGTTATCCATGGTCAAGGTGCTTCCTCTGCCAGTGATAATCTCTCAAGATGGAGTGATTTTGGTTTGATGCATCGGTGATGGCTTACTTTTTCTTTTGGTGGCTACAATCCAAGGAAGCATGTTCAGCCATCCATATTATCTAATGCAGTTCCCAATCAGCAGGTGTACAGTTTGACATTGAGGGTACATACTATAAGTGAAACTATGTAAGCATAAATCCAAAATGATCATTTCTACATATCAGCAACACTAGAACTATGCACCACTAACAGCTCAGCTAAAATTTCTATGCTATATTTTTCACAACTATTTATAAATATGAACACTACTCAGTGCTATTTTTCTAACAGCGCAGACATACATTTCATTGTATGTAAAAATTCATGTAACCCTCAAGCTGCAGAAAAAGCTCTTGCAAAACGTAGCAGTGAACTCTGGATCTTGACTGAATTGACCAAAGCCAGATACATGGTACAAATTGCAACATCATAGTCTTCATAACTTTGTTAATACAATAGCAAAGTTGTGTAGTGTGTGCAATATAGACCTTATCACAAGGTTTCTGAAGTAAAACAGCTACACCCTGGAAACACAGGCACACAGGAGATGCTCACTGTGAGTGTAATATAGCACTCAGCCCTGATTGATTCATAGGTTCATAGGTTCATAGTTTGGTACAAGACTATCAGCCCTAGGGCCTATTCAAGCTAGCCATAACAATTCCCTGGCTATTTCTTCCCGTAGTATTTAGTACTCTGAATTTCCTATCTCCCATCCAATCATCAAGGTTCTTTTTAAAGAGGGCTAAAGAGGCGCTCTGCTTGACATGTATGGAATGTTTATTCCAGAGTCTGGGGAGTCTCTGGGTCAGGAACCTATCCCTCCAGCATGTTTTGTTCATTGTGATGACAAGGTTTAGATCCCTGGAGCGTGTGTCTCTGAGGGATTTCTTTAAGTGTAGCATGTCCAGCAGCTCTGGGTTTGACATGGCCATGTATGTTGAGCAGAGATCGCCTTTGAGTAGACAATATGCAACAGAGTATAGGTGGAGTTTTTTTAGATGGTCAGCATAGGGCATCTGCTTTAGGCCTGTGATTCTTTTAGTGAGGTATTTCTGCAGACTTTTCAGTTGTTACAGATGTCTTGAGAGGTACATACCAAACAAGACGTTGTATTCTATAATGGGTCTAATGAGGGATGAGTGCAGTGGAACGATGACCTCCTTTTTTCTGGATGAAAAGCCCTTAGTGATGAGGTGTGCCATATAGAAGGATTTCCTAACTGTTGTGCCAATGTGGTTATTGAAGGTGAGACCACTGTCCATCTGTGTCCCTAAGTCTTTTATCAAACTTTGGTGTTTAATGTACTACCACCTATGTGGTAATTAATGGGTATATGTTTTTTTCCCAAAGGGGGTAACTATACATTTCTTGGCATTGAGCTTGAGCCCATGGCTCTGATACCAAGCATCTGTTTTTGTAAGGCCCTTTTGTAGAATATCCACATAATTTGGGGATTCAATAATGGCTCCCAGTTTGCAGTCATCTGCGAACTTTGTTAGTCAGAGTCCCTTAGTGTTGGCATGTATTTCAGAGAAGTAGATGCCAAACAAGAGAGGTCCCAGGACTGAACCCTGAGGCACTCCACTTGTCACTTGTCTGGAGCTAGATTTGGAGTCAGCTACTTTTACAGTGTGGGTTCTGTCAGTAAGCTAGCTGGCAACCCATCGAGTGACATTGGGATTAATACCCAGATTAGTAAGTTTATCTATGATTCCAGAGTGGGGGATTGTGTAGAAGGCGTTGATAAGGTCCAGATAGGCTGTGTGGAGCACCTTACCCTTGTCCACAGCTCTGGAGACTGATTCAAAGAAGTCAATCAGGTTCAGGAGACAAACTCGGCCCTTCACGAACCCAAACTGCATGGGGCCAGTGTTTGAAGGTTGCCAATGTCTTTGTTCAGTTCCCGTCTGCATGGTTGTCATGACCTTTGTCACTTTTGACTTGAGTAGCATGAAGTTGGCTTTGGAGAAGTTTTTTACAGAGGTTTCCTTACCGGGAGTGGGGGTGGGATGTGGCTGTCAAGGGTGATTAGCTTATGGTCAGACCTGACCAATGAGGGGGGGTGACCATAAGTGTGGAGTATTGATTTCCCATGTTGGTAATGACCAGGTCTAGGATATTGGAGCCCCTGGTGGGACTAAGGATTAGTTGATCCAGGGCATTGGAATTTATGAATTCCAAGAACCGTTGAGTAAAGGTGTTGGTACACAAGTCGTTTTCCCAGTTAATGGCATGGTAGTTGAAATCACCCAGTATTGGGGTGTTTGGTTGTATCTTAATATTTTCCAGTGTGTTTAGAAAGGTGTAGTGAGAATATTAGGGCATGTTGGGGATCTGTAGCAAGCTACAATTTGGATTGCAGTCTTACCTAGTGTTAGTTGCACCTGGAAAATTTCAGATGCATTGTGTTGGGCAACTAGCCTGGTGTTGTGAATATCCTTGGTGAATATGGACACTCCTCCACCGTTAGTGTTTTGGTCCTGGTTTGGTGGCCGAAAAGTGTGGTAAGAGTTGTAGCCTGGTATTGCAGGGGTGGTCTCTGGAGCCCTGAACCAGGTCTCACTTACTGAACAGATATTGATGTTCTCCATATTTAGGAATGCCTTGAGAGAGTGCATTTTGAGGTTTAGACTTCTAGCATTGAGTAGCATTGCCTTCAAATTTTGCATTCTTGTACCTGTTATGGTGGTGGTTGTGTCCTTTTAACTTTGCCTAAAAAAGGCACTATAGGGGTGGCAAGATCCTTAGCCAGTAACCTGAATCCCAGGAGTGACAGGTGCAGACCATCTCTGGCAAAGCATCATAGTCTCTCGATCATGTCGTCCCAGGCAGACAGATACTGGATCCCCTTTGAATGACAACAGAAGTTTAGCCAATTGTTTAAGTCAATCATTTTGTCCTTATACTGTGGTATCATTCTAGGCGAAGGCAGGATGCTACTCGGGGATAGGGTCATACCTGCCTGGGCCACATGATCCAAGAGCTCTTCCATGTCTCTTTTCATATAATCCAGGGAGGTACATCTCAAGTCACTCACTCCAACATGAACAATGACAGAGTCATATTTGTACTTGTTGTGGAGTGACTTGAGTGCATGTGTTATGTGGTGGATGCTGACACCCGACAGGCCATTGACTGTAATTTTCTCCTTGTTCAGCCTGGTGAGTGGGACATCAGTGTGCCTGACTATACAGTCACCTATGACTAAAATGTTGGGTACGTTGTCTTGCCTTAGGGGCTGTTGTTGGGTGGCACACTAGTGTTGTGAGCTAAGTGACATTTTGGTTGTGACTGGCGTTTGTTTGCATTTCAGCTTCGGAGGTACTTGTTGCTTGGGCAGGATAATGTTAAGGGCCTCCGCATATGTGGGTTTAGTGTTGCTATGTGTGGGTGTTGGTGGTGTGGGTTTAGAAAGGCTATGTATTGCTTGAGGTATATTGCAGGTGTTAACCTTCTTCTCTTGACTGTTTAGCACACTCTTGGGTGGAAAGAGCTTTGCTTCCAGTTTGGCTATGTAAGTGCATCTCTCGCAGGTTGTAGTGTTGGTTGGTAGGAGGAGAGGGTTTTCTGTGTACATGAGGTAATTGCTGCATTGCCCCAGTATGCCCAGATTCACCAGGTGGACAGGAGAAATCACCAGAAGCTGACCCTTGGAAATGCCTGGTTTGGTACTTTTTTTTTGGGGGGGGGGGGTTTGTGAAGTACAAGAGCTGTTTTCCCTTATCTTAGCAAGGTACTTTGCAATTATAGACTGTTTAGTGCCTACGATTAATCTCTCCTTATTAACAAGGAGAGTTGAGAGCTTGTATCGGTTTAAGACTTCCTAGTACTTTCCAGTAGGTTTTAAAGCAAGTGCTAGTCACAGGGATGCTTAAAGGTAAGATGAAAAAAATGGTTTATCCTAAACACTGCAGTGTGCACTAGAAGAGTTAGATGTGAAAGTAGGTAACTTAAGTTTTACCTGTCTAAAAAGTTAAGTTTTAGTGGAGAGTCACAATTTTTAAAACAGCAAGATAAATTGAAAGAGGGTGGTCACTTTTGTATTCTGGTGCTATGGAATACAGTAGGATGGCCAATAAATTTAAATAGTTAAAGGGGAGTGATTTCAGAAAATGATAATTTTGTGCTTGCTCACACAAGCTAGTAAAAACAGAGTGGAAATGAGATATATGGTCAAATTAACATAAGAGGAAGGCAAGTAGAAAGACAGTGGTATTTAAAAACACTACAGTAACTGGGTAGGAGGGTGGGAAAAAATTATGCCTGAGTCACAAGAGACAGAGCTGTGGTCTTTTTTCACATTTTAATATGCAGTTAAAAGCAGAATACAAGTAAAACACAAGGTAAATAAAACAAATCACAGTATTCAAAATAGAAAAAGCAATAAAGTAATACAACAAATAAACAGCAAACTAACCATTCTCTCACAGGAAAGTATAGCAGAGTCTGGGTGAACCTTTCAAGTAAAGCTCTGAAATGTTTTTTTAACCCTTAAATAGAAGCTTTAGTTCCTAACTCCAACTGCTTAGTTCACAGATGATTAACCTTAACTGACCTGCTCTATTGACCTGTACTAATTTCTGCCTGACTCACAAGAGACAGAGCCGTGGTCTCTTTTCGAGTTTTAATATGCAGTTAAAAGCAGAATACAAGTAAAACACAAGGTAAATAAAACAAATCACAGTATTCAAAATAGAAAAAAGGCAATAAAGTAATACAACAAATAAAAAACAAACTAACCTTTTCCTCACAGCAAAGTGTAGCAGAGTCTGGGTGAGCCTTTCTAGTTAACTTTCTAGCTCATATTGATGTAAGTAAGAAACGTGGGGTACAAAAATCACTGCTATTGTTGATCAGCACATACACTGGATCATGTGTTCTCCATTATCATCAAATTTACCACCTTCCTCAAAAACATCAGAAATATTTCAATAACCTTATGAAATTAACACACAGAATAGAATGGGAGACTTCAATAGAAACACTCTGTTCCAGCTAGTGCACACTTCAAGAAAGGGTGATAAAGTCCTGCACTTGGTCCCTACCAATATGGAACAGCTTTACTCCTCACCAATAGTCACCTGCCATCTGATTAAAACTGGACTACAAAACAAAGCTTTACAATAAAGTGAAAATTATTTTGTTTCTGAAAGTAAGGTAAGTAATTCCCACAATGTTAGAGCAGGAACTACCAAAGTGACAATATGCCCCTGAGACCTGACCCAGTTCGGGATTTAGAAACTTATGTGGACGGTCACCTGCTATTTGACCAACATGTGTCTATCTGTATTGCACAGATTATAAAGAAAGAAATCTTGTCTAAATCTAGGAATGTCATTGTCCTCCCTTTACTCAGCCCTCATTAGTCCAATCACAGAGTATAATGCCCCCTTTGGCGTGTAGCTGTCAAGACATATGCAAAAAGTGGAAAGCCTATAGTGCTACCTTACTGAAAAGATACAAGGCTCAAACAACATATTTTACATGGACCAACTCAAAGTCCTGTCACTTGGTATCCTATAGACTGCTAACAGGTGACGTGTCTGACATGCAAGACAGCCTATGACCCATTGCTGGTAGATTTACCACACATCAGTTTAGAGATCTTTACCCTTTCTGTAAAACCAACAGAACAGTTTGGAGGAATGGATTCTCTATACACATAAATCAATGTTCATCCCTCTCCATTTTAAACTGCAACTTAGATCTATGGATGGGAAACAGAAAATTTACCCCAGAATTCACTCTGTATTACTAATGGACAGATGCAGCTCCAAGATGCTTTATTCCATGCATAGGCCCATTAAGATTATTTATGGTATGATCTCAGCTATTCTCATTAGGACTAATATATAATTATTAACCGTGGAATGGGTAAATCCAATCTATAACCAAATGCAAAAGGTTATTTAGAGTAAAAAAAAGGGGCAAAATGGCTAGGTTTAATATGGCTTCCAATGGTAGGAAGCCTAGTACTTACCTATGTACCTATGAGCAGTAATACTCACCATAAGACTGAAAAATAATCCAATGACTCAGTATTCTGAGATTATGTGAAAAATAATCTGCTAAAACTTAGTGATGACCCCACTGTTTATATGGAATCCTTTACCTCCAAATTCTATACACATGTAAACAGCTGTATAAATGCACAAATAAATAAATGCGAAGTGAAATTGATGAAATAATCTCTATGGTGGTACCCAGATGTAAACAGGTTCTGTAATAAAAGAACAAATCTCAGTACAAGGAAAAATGGATTTAACCCTCAACAGAAGAATGGCTGGTTCAACCTGTGCCCCGGGGTCAATACTACGAACCAGTGCCCCACTCCTCGGCTAAAAAAAAAAAAAAAAAAAAAAAGCAGACATTCCTTCTACTGGTACGTCAAAAAGGTGGCCAGATTCATGACAACCTGCACCACTTGCCCCAATCATGCAGGTATGGTTTCTGTGCCCTGCCCCAAACCCTTCTTCAACATATTCATTTAAAAAAATGTATGTTTCTGTGCCCTGCCGCAAACCATCCTTGAACATATTCATTTAAAAAATAAATAAAATAATACTACTTTTAAACTATAGCAAACTGCTACAAATAATCATATTAATTAAGCCAAAAAAGTTTTTATTAAGTACAAAGTAATATGAATAAAAGTTGCTAGAGTTTATTTATACCTTGTCTGACATGGAGTGCCACAACACTCATGTATTAGATTAATTTTTTTCTTCTTTTTAAACTGTAGCAAACCATTGCTACAGTTTATTTACTGTCTACATGAAGTGCTACAGTGTTCAGATTTGACAGCAAATGCAATATCAGCCTTCAGAAAGCCAGTACTGTGTTAGAGAGATTGAGATTGGCAGATTGTGACCCCCAACACTCTGTGCTCAAGGCTGTCACCACTCTCGACCCATCCTAGCTATGCAACTGACTCCCAAGATGCTAAAAATGGTCTGGCTGAATTTGACAGAAAACTCTGGACCCTGATCAAAATCAAACCAACCAAGACAAAACAGAATAAATAATAATTGAACACAATATCTCTATACTATACTACAGCTGCACATCACACCATCATGTGTACTAAGTCTTTGTACTGGTGATATACATTATACGTTGGCTTTCAGTATGTTGTACCTTTTGTAACCTTTTCAATTCAGTTTCTTTTATATCATATGTTTGTAGCCATAACCATAGACAATGTAATCCTTGTTCAAGCAGTCAGATTGTAATTATTCAAAAACAGAATAGTATAGCAAAAATAGATTTCAAGATGATAAAATAAATACAACAATGATAGGCTGATTTCCTTTCCAGCACCCACAGACCAAGTCACATCTTATTGACTGCAGTTCACAATATTCCAACTTCCTTCATGCAAAGATACAATAAAGGCAGTGTTACAAATAGCATCACAGCAACATAATTAGATTTTCACCCGCAAATTGCACCCCACCAATATGTAGGCTGAAGGTGGCGTAAACCAGGGAACCTTGTTGGCTAGGCTTATGTAGGCCCTTGGGCCAATAGCCTAGTGCTTACCTATGAACCTATGAACACTAACTCAAATAATGTGGTGCAAATAGGGAAAATATAGAACGTTTACTAGCAGCTTATTAACAACTTTAATTTTGAAATTCAAAAGATGATATTACTCTGTACTTTGTAAAAACTTCTTTGGATTAATTAATATGATTAAGTATTATCTACCATGAAAATCACTTAAAACAATTCTTAACAATGAAAAAGCATTCCAGCTTCTTATTCTTAGTTATGTAAAACAATAAAATGAAAGTCACACCTGATTCAGTGACTGCAGTTTGCAAGAAAATTAATTGTGAATGATATGAAGTGTGACGGTCAAATAGTTGTCATTATTTAGTGGCTTGACTGAAAGTGTGAAACTTGCTCTTTTATCAATATTTAGGCACTGCAATCTACAGAAATTGCCCAGAAAATGAATTCTATTTACAAAGAAGACATTAAAAAACAGCTTTTTCAACAGCACACATTTTTCTGAAGGATATGAAGAGTGAAACTTAAATATCTGTCTGTATTGCATTAATTTTCTTTATGTGTTACATTTGATGAAGGTTATTTACACCATTCTGCACCAAATTGCCCAGAAAAGAAATCCCATTTATAAAAAAACATTAAAAAATAATAAAAGCAGCGTTTGCATTAGTACATTTCTGCAGCAAATGAAGAACAAAATTCGACCCCCTGATTATTCCAGTTTCTCAAAATAAATCTTGAATGCATAGTTAGTTAAGGGACTTGCAATTCAAAGGACCATTGAGAAGCCTAGCTCAAATTTGCAGTTGCACCAGATATCTCTGTTTAAAAGCCAGACTCAGATTCTGTGATGAGTATTTGTGAATATGCCTTTTATCTGAAATATTTCTGAAATATCAGTTATGGCTGTCCTATCTACTCAGTAACGCACTACTTTTTTGGAGGTTTGGAGCTATAGTCCATGGAACACACATGCACAGACACACACACACACACACAGATTCTGACACATGTATGCACATGCACACACACTAATTTATACACACAAATACATAGTTATACATGCACATAGTACTTTGCTAAATGATGCAATCACTTCAGCAGCAAGATGAAGTCCAATATGGGAAAATTTCTACTGCTGCTGTTGAGATTACATATATTTTTGCCATGAAATTTTCCTGGGAGGTTTCTTCAAAAATGTAGAAGAATTTACAAAATACCATAAGTATACTATGAAGAAGCGGGGCTTCTTAGAGAAACAAAAATCGCACCTCAGCATTTCCATTGTGGGGTACTCTCTGCAGCTTTAAAAGACGTCTTGGTAACTGTGCAAAAGTGTGTATTCTCCAGGATGAGGAGAGCATTAGACTCCTGGCATTCTGAATTTGTTTGGCTATGTTGGCAGGTTTATCAGGTTGGCCCTGCTTAAATAAACTCTGTAGGTGTGGACAAGGTTCTAGCCAATATTCAAAAAAGTGAGACACAGGTGCAAACCATCCTGGAAAAGAAGCTTAGTCTATCTACTATATCCTCTCAGGCACACATATTACAGTTAATCATCTGCTGTTACTAGTGTATAATCATTTTTTGAGAAGACCAAATGCTGCTCATTGCTAAGCTCATACGGCCTGGAACACATAGTCAGAGGGCTCTATTATGTCTTTCTTATAGTCTAGAGAGGCATGTTTCAGGTCATTTACACCTACATGAACTATGACAGAGTCATACTGGTACTTGTAGTGCAATAACATCCATTTATGACTGATCTAGCAGACTGTGACCCCTGACAGGCATATGACCATGACTCTCTCCTTGCTCAGCCAGATGAGTTTGACATCTATGTGTATCACAATAGAATCCCCTACGACTAAAATATTGTGTTATGTTGCATTTTGTCTAAAGGGGTTAAAGGTTGAGATACATTATGATGATGCTGAAGGTGCCTTGATGGGTGTTGTCTTAACAGTTACTTTAGAAGTTGCTGAGTATACTTGGAGGCCTTTGAAGTTTTAAAATACTACATTTAAGAGACACAGAATATGTGAGGTTATGTGACCTGTCCTTACTATGTGCAGTGGATGTAGTGTTTGTATTACTGACAGCCTGTTTGTTGTGTTTTTGGTGTTATTTCTGTTGATAAGTGAGAGCCTTGCCCCGATTGACATTGTGATGTCATCCTTCACATGCTGTGTCACTTTGCTTTAGAATTAAGTGGCTGTCAGTAAGTATGAGGCAATGTCTACATTGTCTCAGGATGTCCGAAGTGATAGGAAGAAAGTGGAAATTCATGGCTTTTGATCCATAATTTGTAATTTTTTATTAGTGGCTGGTACAGAGGAGGTTAATGGCTGGTGACTAGGCTGTTGCTTGTTCTTGTAGGGCTGTGTTCCTTAACATAAAAGCGAGTTGATCTTTGTGTAACTATGTACAGGAGCAATTTCTGAGGCGGTCTTTTACAGGGATGATTTTAATTCAAGGTACTTGTGATTATACAAGGCAGTAGGTAAGGCAACTCACAAATTTATACTCAAGTAAATCTAAATAAATAAATCTATCTGAACTTATTAATTTAGTGCAAAGGTCTCTTGGCCTGAGGAATAGATGAGAGGCTTTGCCTCTGCATGAAGGTGGGCCATCTACAGACCCTGGAAACTACAGACCCATAAGTCTCACTAGTCTTAAATGTAAAGCCATGGAAAGAATTATCATGGAGATGATCAACAGAGATATAGTAAACCTTCAGATACGTGACCCAACACAGTTTGGTTTTGATAAGGGCAAATCATGCCTTCTCAACCTGGTGGACTTCTTTGAAAAGGTCACCAAAGCAATGGATGAGAGCAAAATTGTTCACAATGCCTACCTTGACATGGCAGAGGCATTTGACTCAATACCCCACTTAGGCATTGTTGACCAACTCAAGAGATTAGGTACAGATGATTGCAAATTAGGAGCTGTCATTGAATCTCATACTGACACAAATGTTCTCCAGGAGGGGCTGACACAGACAAACAACTGGTGTCAGAGCCATGGACTAAATGAAATGCCAGGAAATGCATAATAGTTTCCTTTGTGAAGTCAACCATCCCTGGTAACTATCATATTGACAGCACACCCCTTAGAGCTGACCCAGTAGTCAGGGACTTAGGGACACATATAGATAGCAATCTAGCCTTTGACCATCATGTGTCTATAGTGGTGAGGAAATAATTTTATGTTGCACAACTTATAAACAAGGGTATGGCATCTAAGTCCAAAAAAGTGATTGCTCCACTGAATTCGGCATTCATCAGACCTATCATTGAGTACAATGGCCCTTTTGGTATGTACCTAACCAGGCATATCCAACAACTGGAACATCCACAGAGGTTTCTCACTAAAATAATACAGAGTATAAATAAATTGTCCCATGCAGACCACCTCAAGGCCCTATCCTTGTACTATCAGTTATTATAATAGTTAATTAACAATTAATAATAATAATAATAATAATAATAATAATAATAATAATAATAATAATTGTATTATTATTAGTGTCTCCTACAGACTTTTGAGGGGAGAGCTATGCTTGGCATATAGGGCAGTGTCAGACCCCAATCTGATGGACCTCCTGCATATCCACAAAACAAACAGCACCAGAATTACCTGTTCTAAAGACTTAAACCTTTCCTGTAAAATAAATAGGACCTGCTGGAGAGATAGGTATGCATCCCAGAGTCTACCTCGTCTATGGAACAGGCTCCCCATCCATGTGAAGTAAAGTTCCTCCCTAACCAAATTCAAGTGCAACTTGGACAATTGGATGGGAAACCATAATTTCATCCCTGGACTGGCACCTATGTCTGTAATGGGCACAGGTAACCTGTAATGGTTCATCTCCCAGGACCATGCTTACACTTATCAAGGGTATAAGAACTTGTCAGACATTTGGGATACATGGCTAGGCTTAAAATGGCCCTTGTCATCATTAGCCTAGTAAACACCTATGAACCTATGATATTTACATACTTATTATCAACAGCCAATAAACAGGGAGAGGGAGGGAATTGCACTGTCTAATTATTACAAAGGCTGGGCAACAACAGATACAATGGAATTAAGAGCACAACTTCATCAGGATGGTTGGGAAAGAAAAAAAATATATACTGCATTAATGCAAACACAAGTCCTGAACTAGCCTGTTGCACTCACTACATAAGAAAGAAAATAGGACTTAATATGAGCACCAAAAGCAATCAACTGATCCACTGCTCTGAAGTTAAAATGCAATATTTATTATTGAAGTATAATATTTAACCCAAAGGTTAAGCACTTTTGTCCGTGCTATGTTCAGGACTTCATCAGAACCAGTAATCATTGGTTAAACAATCATTTAAATTACATTCTTTCCATGGCTAATTACTTAACCATGCTTTCCTTAAAGCCACAGTTACAATTACACATACTGTATATTTTAAAACTTTATAATAAAAAAAATAAATAAATAAAATAAAGAGAAACACAATACGATCATGCATCATATCTCTGAAGCTCTTCATTTTAACTTACTGTTTATAGAAATAGTATCTTTAAGACCAGGTGTATTAGATGCATAAGAACTGGAGTATACTGGGGAGTATTAATTCATCTCATGCTAATTTTGTGGATACCCAATTTTATGTATAAAACAGGAGCAATATCAAAAAGATTTTACACAAATCAGATTCAGTTAATAGCAACTTCATATACCATACAGTTAAAGTTGGAATTTGCAAGCAATGTTCATTTATTGATTCTGATGAGAGTAGTGGACTTTTGGATACCATACAAAACTGGAGGATATCATGGAGATATATTGCAAAACAGATACAATGATACAGTTGTTTATTGGCAAGGTGTTGTTCCTGTACTGCATTTTATATTGGGAAGAGTAAGAACACTTTGAATAAAATAATTTATCAGCATAATTATAGTATCAGAAAAAAAAATAAGTAAGAGTGTTTTAGTTAGGCATCCGACAGTTTGTCATAATTTTATTACATTTAAATTTTTAATTTTGGAAAAAATTAAATGTATGAACTATGGAGGGGATTGGAAAATAAAAATCACCTGTTTTACAAATAAATGATCTGGCAGCTTAGGACTGATGCTATCGGAGACTAAAGGTATTACACAGTTAAGACTTTTGCTTAGCTAGGTCTTTCTTGCCATTTTACAGAATGTATGTTTGCTTGGCTAGGGCTTTCTTGCCATTTTACTGAATGCATGTGTAAACTTTTTGCATTTTGGTTTGAAGGTTACCTAAGATATTCTGCAGGCATTATATGTTTATGGATATCAGGCTTGATTCCAAGCTATGTGTCTCTCAAGTATAACATTACACTTATACTCTACTGACAAGGTTATAAAAAAGGTTGAAACATGCATGCCCACAGCTAGTGTGGGTATGGCTTTTGGGGCATGGAAGTACCCATAAAGATCTATAAGGTAAAAAGGTCATGAATACTTAGAAGTCATGTAGCCGAAACACTGGAATGTCAGCATGGGTTCATTTGCACATATTTCTATTACACAGGTAAGATTCTGGCTTTGCTGGGTCATTCTTGCAATTTCTACTGAATGGTTTGTCTGTATGATCTTTTAATCCTTTTATCTGGATGTTTTTGGAATATTTTGCAGGTACATTTATGTTGATGGACATTGGGCCTGACTATTAGCTCTGTATTTCTAAATTATAGTCAAATAAATCAATTTATACTGTACTGCTGAGTTCATAAGAAAAAGGCCACAACACAGATTTGTACAGCTAGTGAAGTTTAACTTTTTTTGTCCTGAATGCAACCATACAAGATTAAAAAAGTAAAAAAGAAACAGACATTCAGAAGTCATGTAGCAGAAATACTGCTGTGTCCTTAATGTGTTATTTGTGTATATCCCATGGGCCTCTCCAACAGGAGGTTTAAGGTATTACATAGTGAATAGTTTGTTTGGGTCTTTCTTGCAGTTTTCACTTTTACTATCACATGTACTTCCCACAATTGTGCTCTTTCTTTTTTAAGACATTCCATTCCTGCAAATTTTCATGTCAGTCTTTTTAAATTATTTCCTTATTTTATTACAGTTTCATTCTCTCCTATTAATGTCAATACAGCCATTTGATCTGAAAAAAATTCTACCACTCTAATTCTATCTTTTATTTTTCTCATGTTATCTGAAGATAATATATAATCAATATCTGTTTTAAGTAACTATATAACAGGTAACTTTTCTGAATTCATTAACAGCCCTACCTCAATGCTTTTGTTTTCTATTCCGTCAGAAAGGTTTTTCAAAGTGTACTCCCTATGGTAACATTTATGAAATCCCCATCGTCTTTCCAAGGAGATATATTATTTCGCTTTTCATATTCTTTATGAATTGCTTCTGCTAATGCAAATGGCTCAAAAGTTATTTTGTACAAAGGTTCATTTCCTACATGTATTTATGCCATAATATCTGACAATCTGCAGCCATAAGACATAGCAATATTGTCTAAATCACAATACATGTTTATTTGTTGTTCATCCTTTATTTTCTCTCGTAGCATGAGGCGTTTCCTCCAGGTTTCAACAGCTCCACTCTATCTCCACTGCATCTGTACATCTTGTCCTTTCTGCAATCTTTCTCTGGAACCTGCTGCTGTTGCAGTATATATTTTTTCTCTGGTAGCACTGATCTCAGCCTCTCTCTCTCTTTCGCTCTCTTTTTTGCCATTCTCTGATTCATCTTCTTGCAGCCTAACAAACAACACTCCCTTAAAATCAATTACGCAATTAACCTGATGTGGCCCATCTCCATCCATATCATTGCTTACAGCATCCTTCTTCCTTTCTGTTGTCTCATCATCAGATATTTTGTCCATCACAACACTCCACTGTATGGCATCTATTTCCTCTGGTTCTCCTTCTCCCATCATTCCTTGTAAGGTGGAGCCATCTAAACTCCCAGATGCCATGATATTCAACTTAAATACATATTTTTCCTGTATGAATGATATCATCCATTCCTTACTTCACAATCTCAGTTTACATCTTAGATTCAGTTATCATTGGTAACATCTCCTGATGCCACTTATGACCATCTCACAAAGATTCTTCCACAGAGTGGTGTACTTACCCAGGGCCCAAGCTGACCTTTCTCTAGTTAGCATGAATGCCATCTCAGATCTACACTGAAAAGAGGCCATTGGCCTAATGTGACTAGCCCAGTTAATACAGTATAAATAAACAGAGCTGGTAATGATCTAGCATTGTAGAAATGGAGCTGATGGAAGAGGACACTACCTCATCTCTTAAAAAAAAAAACTTTTCTTCATTTAAGCATTGTATATCATTATAGCAAGCAAACATAAGAAAATTACTTGGGTAAATACAGTTCCTTTGTTTATGTGTCAGGCACTTATAAAAGAGGAGCTTTGGAAAGCACATTGACAATATATTCTGAAACTGGCTTCATGTGAAATCATCCTTCTTATGTTATGTTTTTGGAATGTTTGCTTTTCTGGTGATGTAAACAAAGCTGGAGCTCATGCTTCTCAGATATATAGCTGCCTGTTAAAATCTGGCCTTTGGGTGCAGCTAGAATACAGTTTTCAGAATCGCCATATACCAGTCCAACCCAACAACATTTCTGTAAAAATACAATTTTGAGGTGGCATATCGTTACCCACCATCACTTTCAATACATACATAAATTCTGAAGTCACTGCATTTCAGAGAAAGTGATAACTGTGGTAACACATATTCAGCTGTGTGAGTGTGTGATATTTTTATATATGTATACATATACACAAACACACATACACACATGCATACATACACCCATGCATTTACAATTTGCATCTGCTTGGTCCTGTTTCTGAATAGTCCCCTCCACTTATCCCTAGTTCAGCAAACTAAATTGATCAATACAATCAATAATCAGTACACCCTGAAAGAGCTAAAAACAAACACTACATCCCCTAGTACAAAGAAGAAAAGCTGCCCTATATATTTCAAACAACCAGCACATAAATCTGGAGGGTAGGCAACTGTTACCATCCAATACTGCACCTGAACCTATGGGTCATGCGTTTGATGGGGAGGGGCTGATCTATTAAGACTTAATCCCTTGACTAAAAAACTGACTTAGTGAATTTGCTAGGTTAAGTTGCATTTACATACATGAGTACTATACATTAAGATAGAAATTATATACACATATCATTGAACAAAAACAAGTTGATCACTAACTGATTGAAAAAAGTGATCAAAAATAGTAGCAATCATTAAATTATACACTTTCCTAAGCAACACCTATCACCTTGCCCTTGTGCAACCCACAAACACCCTGATACTTATATATACCAACTGCAAGGTTGTACGATTGCAGCAGAAAGGCATTTTCCCACTTCTCACTGTAACATTATCTACTACAAAAGAAAAAAACAGCATTTCCATTTAGTATTCACTGACAAGTGCCTATGTTCAGTCCTTTTGACAAAGTAAACATTTAACCACTTGCTCAGCTTTAATCTATCCATCAATATTTATATATATATATATATATATATATATATATATATATATATATATATATATATATCTTTACACTGAAAAAAAATAGTTGAAATTCCCTCAATCAGAAAAAAAAAATATTAAGAAGATGATGTAAGAACTTATTCTAGGTGATTTAATCATGTTGACTAATGTCCCAAAAATGTGCATGTGTATTTGCTGGTGATAAGTGGGATGAAAACTCTTCCTACCCTGACTTATGCCAGGGATCCATGATTATGATGGGATGGGTGTATGTGGCCCTGTTGGCACATGTCTGCTCACTGTAAAGTTCAGCAGGCCTGAGCCAGTATGCAACTGGCTATCTAGTGTCCATTTGCCCAGCTTGAGTTACATAGGATAGCACTGCTGAGCAAAAGCTGGATGTAAAACCAGCTGACTTGTAAAACACAAAGTAAGGATTGATACACTCAATATAAGTTCACTGACAGGGCAAATCTTGGAAGTGGATCATATGATGGTAAGAAGGAAGCTGGACATCCTCTTTACCCAGGAGACAAGGTGGAAAGGCAATGCAGTAAGACCAGTGTCTGTTACTCAGTAGGAGGGTAGACTAGACATGGTGTGGGAATTATAGTGAAGGACAGGCTTCAGAAGACATTGACAGGTGTCATCAGAATTAGTGACAGACTCATGACAAACAGTGTCCAGTAAAAGGATTGGGTGCTACTCATAATTTCAGCCTATGCCCTGCAGCAGGGTTGTGATAGTAAAGAAAAAAGTGCATTCAGATAGCAGTTCCAGGATCTACTGGATAAGTCAGGACAACATGAGTTGATGTTGTTAATGGGTGACCTGAACGCACATATGGGGGCAGACAGAGTAAGATATATAGACTGCCTGTATTCACTTAGGTGGAGCAACAGGAATAAAGAAGAAGAGGTCATTCTAGGCTTCTGTCTGGCAAATGGCATGATGTTGGCCAATACATGGTTCAGCAAGACAGCCAGTCACAAGATCACATACAAAAGTTGCCAACATGCAACTCAAGTAGACTTTCTCCTACTAAGGAAAGCGGTAGAATCAGCAAATGCAAATTCATCTCTGGTGAAACAGTTGCTCGACAGCATAAACCGCTGGTTACCGCAATCATCTGCAAGCAGTGGTTAGAGAATGCTCTAAGATCATTAGAGACTAGGCTGAAGTCCTGGAAGGTGATTAGGGAGAAAGCAAAAGAGTTCTAGGAATTACTCAGGGCTCTAGCACCTTAGAAAGAATAGAGAGATGCAGTTGAAGAAGTATGGCAGTGCCTCAAAACATCATGTGTGAGGAGTATAGAACAGGTATGAGGCAGAATCAGGAAATGAAGCATGGTACACAAGAAAGGCTAGTAATGGAATGCAGAGGTCCAGGAAATCATCAAAAGAAAAAAGTGTAGGAAAAGGTAGGAGATAGGAAAGATGGACCAGGCTAAGAAGAAACACTGGATGACTAACAAAGAGGCTAAAACAGAAGTTGCAATAGAAAAGAACAAGGCATCAGAGGTACTCTACCAGCTTCTGGGAAGCAATTCAGTGGATGGAACAAAGAAACTATTTCAGGTTGCAAGTCAAAGAAAGAAAGAAAGAAAGAAATATAAAGAAGATAGTCAGACACCCTTTATAAGGGATGCTAGAAAAAACTGCTCATAAGTACACAGGACATGAAAGACAGATGGAAGAAGGAATACTTCAAGCAGCATCTTAATGAAAACAATGCATAAGCTGTACTACCCCAAACATAGCTTATGGTGAAAGAATAGGAGAAGTCCACCCTAGAAGAAGTAAGAACAGAGCTAAGGAAAATGAAGTCAGGGAAAGCAGCAGGATTGGGTTAGATCACAGTAGATATTATTAAAGATGTTGGATAAGTTAGGGAAGAAATGGCTCCTGAGAGTACTCATAGAAGTATGGAGAGAAAGGAGTATCCCAGATGACTGGACAATAAGCATACTAGCTGGTGCCAGGGTACAAGAAGACAGGGGGCATTCATAACTGTAGGCAGTAAAAAGGTATCAAATTCCTGTCACACTGCACACAATTTCTAAAGAGGGCAAGTGATAAATGAATATGCAGAGTAGTAGAAAGTTAGATGGAAGATGAGCAATTCAGATGTAGATCAGGATGCAGCACAACCATCCTGCTGTTTGCAGTGAGACAGATAGATGAGAAGAAGCTAGAGATGATGAAAGCGTCTGACTGGGCATTTCTAGACGTTGAGAAAGCATATAACAAGGTCCAAAGAAAGCTAATTTAGTCAGTCCTGCAGATGTTCAAAGTCCCCAAAACACTGGTAGAATTAGTGCAGGTTATGTACAAGGAATCAATGATCCAAGTATGAACAGTGTTCAGTCTCAAAGTTGGGTACTCAGTGGAAGTGGGTATGCATCAGGGTTCAGCTCTGAGCCCACAGCTGTTCAAACTGTTAATGGCCTACATTACCAAACAGTTCAGAGAGGACAGATCAACAAAGTTGCTGTATGCAGTTGATGTTGCATTAGAGGTAAACTCTGAACAAGATCTTCTGCAAAGGATATGGGAAGAGAGTGTAATACTGAAAGCACATGGGATGAAACTGAACACAGATAAGATAGTTACAATAGCAGCAAATGGAGACATTAAAAGAGGATAATAAATGAGACAGAAGGTAAAATAGTAGAACATGTTAACAGCTTTATGTATCTGTGAGGGTTGGTTGAGGAAAAGGGAAGTCTGAAGTGTTGAGAAAAAGGGAAGTCTGAAGGGGAGGTCAAAGCTAGAGTCAAGAGGGCTGCAGCCAACTGGTACAGAGTGTCAAGGACAATCTATGACAAAATAATGCCAGTGAAGCTATAACATAAGGTGTAGAAAGCTGTGATGTAACCAGTTCTACTGTATTGTACAGAAACCTAGACAGGAAAGACAGAACAGTTGAAGAAGCAACTACTGATAGAGATGAAGTACATGAGAGACAGGTGGTAGGATGCACACTGTAAGACAGACAAAGAAATGAGGACATCAGTGCAGAAGCCAAAGTAGATCCAATTGCAGAGAAGGTCAAGGAGAACAGATTACAGTGATTTGGGTACATACACAGAAAAGCAGAAGACAGCCTCATGAAGCGTATTTGGGAGAGACAGAAAGAAAGCAAGAAGAAATAAGTGCATCTAGCAAAAGGATGGATGGATTGCATGAAAGAGGACCCTCGACAATCAGGCATGACTGTTAAAGAAGGTAGGAGAGTGGCATTGAATTAAGAGACAACTCTTTGAATCATCTTTGGTTCCCTGGACGTCTTAAAGTTGTTATACACAATATCAGAATCATATGGTACATCAACAAGCAAGAGGAAATAGGTCTTGCTACCTTTGCAGACTAACCATGTTAGCTAGGGACATAGATTCACAGTACAATATCACAGGCATCCTACATACTTTCTGAGCAAAACTGGGTAGCAGACAAGTTGAGCAACAAAAGGCTGTCCCTCACAAATAGAAACTAGATAAGGGAATCTTCAAAAATTTGATCCATCTGTGGGGAATGCCTCAAATACACCCCTTTGCCTCCTCTATGAATAATTAGTTGGTAAAATTCTGTTCCAGGACTTCATGCAAGAAGGCCTGGAAGACAGATGCTTTTTCTTTTACTTGGACAAGAATGTTTCTGTATGCTTTTCCATCCTCTCCACTGATATCTAGGGGTATTTTGAAGATTCAGAAATAATCCCCAGAGATTATTGCGGTGACTTCCTTCTTGCCCAAGCAACAGTGGTTCTGCCCTTTTTTTAAAATGGTCAAGGTCAATTATCACAAGTTTCCTCACAGAATGGATCTACTCACACAAGAACAGGGATGTTTGATTCACACTGACAATTAATTTTTATTTATTTATTTATTTTTCATTTGTTGACCGGGATGGTCCGACTGGATACATGTCCATTTTCAGTGGAGGCCCGGGGAGAAAAGCTCCACATTGACAGTAAGTTACATACATGTTACATAGATACATATTGTTTCATTTAGTAATTAATGCATATGAGGAGAAGACATGAAATATATGTATTATAGAAAAACATCTTAGGAATAGCAATCACAGACTGCAACAGATCTTTTTCTTCCCTAGGTTGTCCTTTTAGCAAAGATTAAAAGGCTTCCATTTATGGGCAGAAAAATTCTCAAGGAAATATGGGGTTAGGTCAATTGAGAATAAATATCTAAAGTTTTTATACTTGAATAGTCCTGAAGAAAAGTATGATCTTGGCTTACTGAAGAGGAGTTAATCTGGGTTTGAGCATTGCAAAGCCAATGTGACTTAAAATGGTATTTTAGATTCTTTTTGAATTGGGTTAAGGAGGTAGTAAGAGTGAGGTTGAAAAGAAGGGAGTTCCATATTTTTCCAATGGCGTTAGCAAACAGTGTATCACCCCCTGAGTTATAGGATTTGACTGTTTGGACAAGTAGCCTGTTTGATGAGCGTAGACAGCTGAGATTGGTGTAGGGTATAATTAAATTTTTCAGTGCAGGAGTGTTGTCAGGTTGTTTGAAAATGTTAAATGCTTCTATGAGTTTTTCCTGTGTGATAGAGCCTTAATTCCCTTTGGCACCTGTTTATGGAGGCCATGCAGCAGGTATTAATGGAGACAAGAAAGCCTGCTACTACAATACCATATATTAGCAAATATAAAGGTTTTCTAACTGGTGTGAATAACATAACCAGTAGCAGTTCAGGACTAGCGTTCTCTGGTTTTACAATATTTGTGAGTTAATATCATTTGACTTTTTTAGTCCTTCATCAAGGTCCTTTTATCATCTATTTCCACATATCTGCCCACGGATCCTCCTTTTTCAATGCATTCTCATGTCAAAATGATTTTCAAAGTGGTTTTGCATAATAGACCTCTGAGAAAACCTGTGGCTTTTCCTTGGGGTCTTAATTTTCTGTCAGAGAAGCTAATACTTGCTCCATTTGAACCAGCTCATCTGGCTGACTTGAGGTTAACACGGAAAACTGTATAATTAATTACTCTGACCTCTGCAAGAAGAATATCTGAGTTGCAAGCTCTTATGGTGAGTCAACCCTATCTCATTTTCTACAGAGACAAGGTTCCTTTGAGAATTAATCATTGTATGCCTAAAGTGATAGAGTTTACTTTAAGTCAAATTGTCACAGCCCCCCTTTGAACACACCACTCTGGACACACAAAGCCATCTGCAACCTTTATTATATATTATCATAACATGAATTTCAAACATATAAACAATATCAATTGCCTTCTGCCACAATGACCCTCAGGGCAGCGTAATGACTCACCCTGCTCGATTACACTTCAGGGCACCGTACCTGCTCACCATGAAACTTCCTCCACCAGGGCAGTGTACCTGCTCACCCCCACCCCTACAAATAATACGCAGCATACCTGCTCACCTTCCACCACACAAAACCATTGGCCAAATCAAACCACATCCTTAGAGGGGGAACAGAAGAGGACAATCCTGTCCCTCTTCTCTGCCACCAGCCTGATCTCAGGATGTTCCCCCTCCTAAACCTTAACCAACAGTATCTCTTGTAGAAAGAGCTTGAGATGCAAATTAAACAAATCCAAACCAATTTCATTCAGATGAATTCCATCCATATGATACCAACCTACCTCTTCTTGCCCAAAGTCCCCATGTTGAATGATATGTATCTCTGATTTTCTTATCTGCTCCTCCAATGTATGGTTAACAAACTTCCTGGCCCTTTCAATAGCTTTATAACTGCACGCCACCCTCCAAAACAATCGAGGAATCAACTCCAACCACACAATTTGCATACCTGGGTACCTATCCTGTAGTCTCCACAAATCCTGAAAATAATCTCTGCTAAGCACTTCTTAGTCAAAATACCCAAGTCATTACCTCCCAAATGAATTATTATTATATGAGGACACCCTAGCCACGATTTAGCCTTCTGAAATTCAAACATCAACCTATCCCAGTGCATATCCCTAACCCCATGCCAAAACACAGAACATCCTAAATAAGAATAACCCAAATTACTTCCATCCTCCCTGATTAAAGCATGCTTCTCAGCCCAGTGGATATATGAATGGCCCAAAATGAGTATACGTTTCCCTAAAAGAAAAAGAAAAATTGCTAATAATCACAAACACTACTATCTAATATAAGATAAAAAGGCATTTGAGGACCAGCTTCCCGCCCTCTTAATAACCTAAATTGAACTACCCTGTCTAGCCAAATCTGAAGACCTCCCATTTCTAAAAGAATGAGCTGCAAACTTCTCAGCCAGAAATCCCATGCAACCCAAAATCCTTCTAATTAAAGTAATAAATCTACTACTGTAAACTACCCTGCCACCCTTTGAACAAAACACCAACCCCTCTGAACACCCCAACCTCCTACTCCTAAATTCTGTAATCCAAGTTACTGGGCAAAGATGAAGGTTCCTGTCCACTTTGAGCACTACTGTACATCCCCTACCTAACTGATCCATCCTGCTTTTCTGTATTACGATGTTGACCTCCCTCTCAGTCACTATAACATCCTTACAACATAAGGAACCTAACAATTCCGATACCCTGAAAGTGCCACAATATAACCACATGCATAGAGTGCCCCACATAAAATAATCCAGCGACCCACCATGTAATAATCCTAAACCCTGTAAAAAAATCTTCAATATTCCCCTTGTAATTGGCAACCGTGTATCACTATGCTCCACCATCACCCTCCCCCACCCTTTCAACATACGTCCTAATGTCCAGGACTTCATAAAATCTTGCAACCTCTCCCAACTTAGCAAAATTGCTAATAGCTGCTAGATCCACTTTAACTGTCTACAAAGCCTTACCTTTCTCCCAAGCACTAGCCACATATTTTAACAATAATTCCTCTGACCATATCCTTACCTCTTCCAGCAATCGCAAAACAAATTGATTAAAATCAAAAAGAGCCCTACCATATGCCTTCTTCATAGAAGAAGCCCAAGAATGTTGCACCAGACACCTGACTATCCTTTCCCAAGATTGCACACCTCCTTCAACAGTGTTTCTGACACCTTGACTGCCCCCGGAGCCAACCCTCGAAACCTGCAAAACTGAAAGTGGGACACACTATCAGCAATATCATTCTTAACACCAGGCACATGTACCGCTGTAAAAGAAAAAATTATTAACAGGCTCTGCAATACCATCTTCCGCAATATCCTCAACAACAATTTTATCCTAGCTGTCTTCTTTTGTAACACCTTTACCACAGCCATATTATCCGAATTAAAAACTACCCGCTTGTTCCTCAACTGCTCCTTCCACACCAACGAAGCTGCCCATATCGGCATCAGTTCTAAAAAAGAGACATCATGCCTCCATTCCTCATCCCATTCTGAAGGCCTTTGCACTGCAAACCATCTTCCCCCAAAGAAAGCCCCCATGCCGATACTGCCCACTGCATCCATAAACAACTGAAGTTCTTCCAGACCCACCCTATCCGACTGCCAAAAGGAAATCCCATTAAATTGTTGCGCAAAATCATCCCACAACTTCAAGTCCTCCTGCACTAGCCTGGTCACCCTAACCCAATGATATTTGCTCCTACCCCCTTTTAGCATATAAGTTAATGCCCTGCAAAACATCCGACATGGATGTACTGCTCGACTGGCAAAGTTCAGAAGACCCAACAATTTCATGACTGAACCAACCCAAATCATATTCTTGTCCAATACCCCCCCCCCCCCCCGTATAGCTGACTGCAGCCACTCTGTCTTACACTCAGTTCCTCACACATACTGGTAAATTCCTGCAACCCCTGCTGAGCCCCCACTCTCCCTTCCATGACTAACAAGAAATCATCCAAATAATGCACTGCCTTCTGCTTTCCCACTCTCTGATTACAAATCCAGTGTAAAAGGGTACTAAATTTCTCAAATGTTGCACATGCCACGGAACAACCCATTAGCATGGCAGTGTCAAAATAGTACTTACCACCTACCTTCATCCCCAACAATGGCCAATCCTCCCTCCTAATGGGCAACAAACAGAAAGCTGATTCAATGTAAACTTTAACCAACCACGGCTCTCGAAATTCCCTGATCACCTACACTGCATCATCCAAAGAGGCGTAACACCCTAACTTCTTCATCCCCAATAAAATCATTCACTGATCTTCCATCTGGAAATGAAAGATTATGAATCAATCTAAACTCCCCAGGCCGTTTCTTCGGCACTAAACCCAATGGTAACACCTTGTAACTATCAAAAGGCAGAGAATCAAATGGACCCCACAAACGCCCTGCCTTACACTCCATACCCACCAACTCTTCCAAAAACATCCTCTTTCCCTTGCACTGAACAGAGGTTCTAACAACCCCTCCCCAACCCCACTGTGGACTTAATAGGAAAACCCCCATTGAAACCCTTCTTGAATGACCTCAGTCTTAAGAACGACATCAGGACACTGGCAAAGCATATCCTCCAATACCTCCACCTTAATGGGGAAAGGCACCCCTCCCCCTATTGCCTCTAAAGGATCCCATTCCCCTGGGTCCATGAAAACTGCCCCTACTTCGAGCTATCTGTAATCCTTGAGAGGAAAGAAAATCTCCCTCTTGGCCCATACCAGTGTTGTTCCATGCACCAAAACCCTGCTGTCCACAGTAAGCTGCGGAATGATTTCCTCCACATCTTGAGCAAGTGTGTGCAAACTTGCACCCAACCCATGAACAAGTACCCTTGTTAAATGACCAACACACCCCACCTGCCTCACCCATGCTCATCCTCCTATTAAACCCAACAAATCTGTCCAATAGTGAAACCAGCCATATATCAGGATAACACATCTCCAACCGCAGAGACTGGTCAACTGCTTTCCATTTACGGAACCACAACCATGTGTTCCCCGGCCTCAAATGTTGTGCCTCCCGAATGGTGATAAAATACCCCAAAAGGGGCAAAGCCAATGCTCCATCCTTCTCCAGCTGCACTGCCATGTAATAAATAAAGCCACCCACCCAGATGTCCACCTAGTTCCCTAACTATTGGTAAATTAATATCATTACCTGCACCTTTGCCTTGCGAAGTACTGGGAACAGGAGACTCCACTGTAACCATCTGTTTCTCTGCCTGCTGCCTTTTCCCCCAGCCTGGAGTCATCACAGGGCACTGTCTCTTCCTGCCTTAAGCTTCCTCTGGCTCCACCTCGGACCTTGTCATGTCCTAGAAAAATTCTTCCACTTGGGTTATGATAGCCTGTCATTGTTGACGCAATTCTGGTAACTTAGCCATCTGTAAAAAAGAACACAATGTTAACACTGTTCCACAAACCCGACTACCCTACTCTCCCCAACCCCTATAATGTTGTCTTGCCCTATGCCCCACTACTCTCTACCAACTCCTCTACTTACCTATACTCTGCAGTCTAGTACCACCCGTCGCATAGCTTACCTGCTAGGCATACACTCTCATCAGTAGCTAATGCACTTATACTTCCTCCATAAATAAAATATCCCCTACCTAGCACACTTTTCACCCTTCCGCTTCCCACCCATTCAGCCACATACTTCCCTACAGCTACCATCCCCTGCCCTATCACCACCAGATGTGTATGTATGTATGTATATATATATATATATATATATATATATATATATATATATATATATATATATATATACACACACACACACACACACACACACACACACACACACACACACACACACAAAAACTAAACTCCTATCCTCTACCCACCTACATTCAAGCCTTACAGATACCAGCATCATTCAACCCCCAGAAGCCTGTAAACCTTACCTCTTTCTTATGGACCGCAAATCCTTATCCCACAAGAGGTAACGGCCCGATATTCGCAGTGCGCATGCGTGAACCGGCACCCAAACAGCCGAAAATGAAAGGAGCCGCCCACAAAACCCCCAAGGAAAGTGAAAGGGAATCCCCACCACTACCGATGCTGAGGGAAGCCAACGAGGACAACCCACGTAAGGAACGGCTGCCAGAAACCGCATGCATGCATGGAAACCCAAGAAAAGACACCAGAGACCGGAGAAAGGCCACAGAAGCCCACAAACCCACCAGGGAGCACCTGAGGATCCAACTGATACTGAGCCAGGACCGGATTACAATGCTGGACCCCCCACAGCCTACCACGACCACCAGGGAACATGCTGAAGACTGGAGAAAACCACAGAAGCGCCCAAACCCACCAGGGAGCACAAGGGATACACAGAACTCAAAGACCTATACCAGATTACAGCACTGGACTCCCACAGCCAACTACAATCACCAGGGAATACACCGGGGACTGGAGAAATGTCACAGAAGCCTAAGAACCCACCAGAGAGAACTAGAGGGACACCAAACATGATGTACCTAGACTGGATTACAGCGCTGGACCCCCACAGCCTACCACGACCACCAGGGAACACTTTTTTTTTTTGATTACCAGGCCAACCCACATGCTACTACCTGACCACATGGCCCAACTGGGAAGGAGGAACAACAAGCCCGGCCTACCCACATGGCTACACCAGACTGCATGGCCCATCCAGGGCTAAGACGGGCCTGACGATTCCCCCGAAGACCCCAGAATGATCGGGAGCAACCTTGGCAACAACCGGAGCCACAACCGGACCACCAGCAAGCACCTCAACAAACGCAAAACAACAGAAGACACCACAGGACACCAGGAAACACCTACCACAACACCCTGCCTACCAGACTCCCAGAGAATCACACCAATACCCAGGTAAGCCAAGCACCACACTCATACAGACAGCACCCACCAACCATTCACCACCACACACTCTCCTCTCAGTAACCTTCCATGCCAACAAGCGCAACCTATATTCCCAAACTCCATCCCCATCTTAAATAATTACTAACAGAGAACACCAAAGGGAGAGGAGGGAACTTACTCAGTTAAACTAATCCCTTCTTTCCCCACCATCCAAGGCCTACCTACATCCACAATACCTACAGGTCGTCCAGACTTAAGCTAGCTGTTACTGCACCACCAACTCATGCCAAATGTAACTACTTCCTTTAGATCCCTACACTTAAACCCATCCTGAGTCCCACCCTTCCTTACCTCACTTCCTTAACTACTCCAATCCCCCTTCACTACTTACATTGCCATGACTCTAGTGATTAGCCAATCCCTTAATCCCTAGCCTAGCTCTTCCCCACCCCCCCACCCCCTCCCTACACTTACTTGTGGGTCTAGGACAACTTTGTTTGTGCCAAACTGCATTTATCCATCGCTCTGTTTTCTTGCCTGAACCTAAAATGAGGGAGAAAGAAAGCTCCATATCATAGACATCTGCAGACATCTCTGGTACTATCATGACAAACAAAATCTTTCAGATCTTTAGATCAATTGCTCACATTCCTCTCAATGAGACAGATTTTCACAAAATGTCCAGATTTTTGCCTTATACGTTTAGTCTGTTTCTCATAAAATGTGTGGTGTTCTGTCAAATCACTGAGGATTGAAGTAATTAAACAGAGATATACATTTGAGTTTCAGAAGTTATATCCTTCAGAACATGCATTCTAATACAATCCTGTTATTCTAGCAACTTTCTAAGTTTATAATATCAGTATTTAAAATCTTTCCCTATTTTTGGGCCTTCATGTTATCACATTATTTTAGGTGTTGTCCAAATTTCTTGTTCTAAAAGGTTGAGAGAAATGGGTTCTCTCAATATATTATTTTTTGTTATTCTCACCACAACAAAACTATTCCAAACAGGGTCACGACCCATTGTACCGGAGCCTTGGCTTCTTCTATGGCTTTTTGGAAAGGGTTGGATTCTAGAAGTATTCTAGAAGCAGCACCTTTATCCTCTATGCATACTTTTACAAATCAATTCAAGACTGATTCCTTCTCTAGATATAGATCAGACTTTGCTAGGACCATTCTACAGGGGCTACTAGACCTTTTCCCTTCTGCCTGACAAATATAGCAAGCTAGGGTGCTAGGGTAATCTACGCATGCAACTAAGGCCACTGTAGCAGAGATCACCATAATCAACATGGTACAGCTGTGTAAGTAAACTTACAATATTAGTAAATGTTTGAATAATCATTGCTGCAGTAGTCATGCTCTCTTTCCATCCTACAACTTTTGTTATTTGATTTTGCCAAGCTGTGTTTTGCGTGTGTGTGTGTGTGTGTGTGTGTGTGTGTGTGTGTGTGTGTGTGTGTGTGTGTGTGTGTGTATGTGTGTGTGTCTGTATCTATATCTGCATCAATATATCTTTCTCTCTCTCTTTCTCTCTCTCCCTCTATATATATATATATATATATATATATATATATATATATATATATACACACACACACACACACACACACACACACACACACACACACACACACACACAAACTTCCAGTCATGTTCTCTCAGAGCTCAGCCTCTCTCTCTCTTTCTCTCAGTTGGGATGAAATTTCTGAAGGGCTTGGCACTCAGACATGTATTTTTAGGCAACTCATCTAGAGCTACCTAATGGTTTGAGCACCTATAAAGTGCCCTGAAGCTTTGGAAGCTGGACGGTTGTTATATCCTAAGCAGGGATATGACCCATTGAGCTAAGGCTACTGCATCAATGAGCATTCAAACATGTACTATTATGGTAAAATTTACTTACACAATTGTATGTTTTCTTACCATCTTTTTTTTACTGATTTAATATAGCACCCCCCCCACACACACACACACACACGCACATTCGTTATGTAGTTTGTACAATCCTTATTGATAATAGCCAAATGAATAAATGCTGTATAAACAATATACGGGATGTCTTTCAATCCATAAAAGCTTATATTATTCATGATGAATGTCAATACGGTAGTTAACATTGAATTGTGGTAGAATTTGGTTGTTAGTTGCAATAAGGTGAAATCTGAAATACAGGCTGATGATTGTAATGAGAATCCTTAAGACCACATTATTGTCATTCAGGTATAATGGAATTATATTTCTGAAATGGATATATTTTCTTGTAGAAGATCAAAAGTGCTTCAGGACAGTGTGCAGAGAGGCTGTTAAGATTTCTTCAATCATCAGTGTAAAAAGAACCCCTCATAAATTCAGAACATAGCATTCAAGCTACAAAAATAGGACATAAAAGAAGAAAGGAGATGTCACAGAAGTAACACCTTCAGCATGATAGTCTAGCAAGGATTTTTACCTGAAAGCAATATTAATGAATATAACAGTTGCACAACTGTCAACACAGAGAACACTGAAAAAAAAGGTAGTTTCAAATAGAGCTGCAGAGAGACTAACTGCTGAAAAATGTCAAGGGCTACATTACATATGTTTGTGTGGTACCTTTCTTAGCTTGAAGCAACAGACAGTACTTCTTTCTCGGGGCTTTATTTTGAAAGGTATTGTTTTCTAAAAATATATAAAGGTGAAGACTAATGCATTTTGTTCTGACTTAGGAAGAAAAAAATAATCATTCTTAAAGATAAAACCTATTGCTGCATACACATCTCCTGTAAACAGTAATACATCTCTAAAGATAAGCACATGCTAATCTGAGAAATAAAACTGGATTCCCAATAAGAATGTGCATTTTTTTCTCTGTTAATCAGGAGAGCCCACTTGACACAACTGTCCTTTTTCATGTATTCTCTGGAGCACTGTCTGATTAAGTGATTTACTCAGTCTCGAGTATGTAAATGGAGGCCAGTGGATGCAAACCCTGCACTGCAGAAAGCAGCTGATTAACAGCTCATCTGTGCTGACTGCTGTAGCTGTTATCATAGAACAAAAAAAGTTCTATGAGAGAGATAAACACTTTATGTTAGATTTTTCTTAGGTAAAAAAAAAGTTAATTTGTAATGAGCTTACAGACAAATGCTAGCAAATTAAACTAGGATAAGAGGAGCACTTTACAGAAGGGAAGCCACTAATTTGCAATGCTGAGAGGAAAGGACTGAAAGATTGAGATAAGATATCTGATAGTGACTACAATGGGTCTTGAACGAGAGCGTTGAGATAAAAATGGAGAGCTTTGCAAAGCAAATGAAGATGGTGTATGTTTGATGGTAAAACTGCTGTGTGAGGACTTGTTGAATTAGTATAGATGTGATAGTAGAACACTTATGCGATACACAGGAAAGGTAGGCAGACAGATGAAGTAGTAAGGATTGCTACAGACAGAAGAGGAAGTAAAAGGAGAAACAGAAAGGGACTACAGAGTAGGTAAATGTGAGGAGGTGAAGAAGTCTGTAACAAGATGTTGTGCAGATATAAAGGAAAGTAGATGTAAAAGGGGAGCAGGGCATGGGATGTGCTTATGAAAGTAAAGAAAGAGACGTTAAATGAGGAAATGAAAAGGAACTAGAGAGTAAATAAGGAGAATAAAGAAGTGCTGATGTCTGTGCAAAGATATCCAAAGAAGATCAGGGAGATGTTACAGCTGAGATGTACCATAAAATAGGTTAACAGTATCATGTAGCAGCGTGACAATTGCCAGTACATTTATATTTGTGCCGTGCCTTTAATGAAGTAGGGGTCATATTTTCTAATACATGTTGTAGTACCAAGTACTGAGTTCCATAAACTAAGACTATAGTTATCATAAAGACAGACTCTACATTTGCTAATAACAAGCGCTGTGCATATCATGGTTATGCTACATGATCTAATATGTCTGGGATGATTATGTCACTCCACGTCTGCAGAGATGAATGGTGTTTGATTTAAGAATAGTATTATCCTGTATTCTGAATTGTGAAATCTAAAGTTTACTTCTGAATGCAGGATGTATGATAGTCTACAAGCAGCTGAAGTCATGAGCTTTAATTCATCTGGCAGTGGAACAGGAGGCAGGGTCAAGACCCTATGTGTCACTCAAGGCATAGAAGTGTGACTTAACATAAATCTACAAACTGCCACATTAAAGCAGTAAGGCATGGTATAAAGGTTACAAAACTACCTGTATAATAAATGATCTAGAAAGCTATGCCACTTCTCTTAAAATCTTCCTCTTGATGACTCTCTCTGGCTAACTTTGTCAATATAGGTATCCAGCAGAAATGGGAGGAATAACCTCAGGAGGGCTATCCCTACAAAGCATAGTGCTCTGTTAATACTATACTACCTTCCTGAGCATCACAAGCCACCCTGCTAGAGCAGAAATACTGCATTATCCAATAAGGCACCTGGTGTCAAAATTCCTGGTATAGAACAGAGTAAAGGAAAAAGGAGCTCTGTCAACACATTGGCTAGTTCAGCCCTTGGTTGTCTGTCATGTAGAAATCCACCCAGCCTTCATTACCTAAGTGACATAAAATACTAACCAGAATGAATCCTGTAACAAGAATTAAACAACCCCGTCTATGAAATGTCAAACTACCATGATGGATTTCCTTTACATGGGTCCAAGGGTGACCGTGGAATAGCAGAACAATGCCCACTCTGGTAAGTGCCCAATCCGAGTCCCTTGCTGTATCTATACACGAGTGCCTTAGAAGACACCCATTCTTATTATTACCAGGATCCCTATTAGATCTGTAAACAGAAGGTAGCAAGAGTGAAGTACCTCCTTTTATTCACATTGAAAGACTCCCCATATGGTATTTTGCTAACCTTCATTTAGAAAGACGCCTCATATGGTACTTTGCTAACCTTCACTTAGCTGATGTGCAAGAAACTTAAGCAAGTCCTAGTAGGAAGCTTTACCCTCCAGTCAACATTAATAGGACTAAAGAGATACACCCCTCACTGAACCATACTTACATAGCAATCAAAACACCTGCTGGCCTCCTCAAAGCATATAATTATTGGGCAGCAATATGAAAGCCACATGAAATGAATAAATTGTAGAGCCAGAAGGACATATCTCCTCAACCTGTCCAATATATTGTCAGAAGTAAGGGTCACTCCAGCTTTTTGGCATAAGTCACTTACAGCTTCAGTTCCTCTTGCCCTCTGGTATACATTCTCATGGATCAGTACACTGACAAGGTAGCACACCACTGCCTGCTGAGGAAGCCACCATTGCCAGCATAAATAGAGGATGCTATTAAATTTCCAAAGGTGACACTCTCCACTGTAGACCTAGCTATGAAAAAATAAAATGTTTACATTGCATCCTTAAAGGTTGACCTACCAAAGTTCATAATATCTGAACAGGTGTGTTAATATCTATGTCATTACATCCCCCCCCCCCCACTGCTAGGTCACAGAACTAAAGCTGCCTTCCCTTGAAACTGCACTCTGCAGAACTGCATCTATAGGCTCATAGGAGGTTACTAGGCTAAGGTCCCTAGAGGCTTTACAACTGCAGCCATGTTAATCCCAGGTATCCCCATTTGTTCCTGTGAGGGTGTCAGTTCCAGTAGTGTGACACACAGATGTCCCGCTCATCAGACTGGACAAGGAGAATGTCACAGTGAGCTGCCTATCAGGTGCCATAATCTGATACTTGCTTTAGTATTAAACAGAAAAACCAAAAATGAGCACTAGTGTTGTGAGTCCTCAGATACAGTTTATTGGAATAAAAGTTTAGCGCTTTAGTCAACTCAATTGACTTTTTCAGAACTTGCTCTAGTATTACCTGTCGACTTCACAAATGGAATTCTGGGTTGGGTTGGGTTGGGTCTGAACCCCCCCCCCCTTTTTTTTTTCACTGAAGATAGCAGAAATTTCTTGCTGATCCTGGCCAAGTCTATCAAGGCAATTACTCTAGTGTTACCTGTTGACTGTGCACAGTGGGAATTCTGGGTTGATCCTGAACACCCTCCCCTTTTTTTCACTGAAGATAGAAGCAATGTCTGCTCGTTCCTGGGCAACTATGTCAAGGCACTTGCTCTATCATTACCTGTTGACTGCACAGAGGAAATTCTGGGTTGATCCCCCCCACCTAGTGCAATTTAATAACTCATCCTTATTATCCAGGGAGGCTAGCTGCATTTACTCCAGTGCCTGCAATGAGGCTCAGTCTCATTAGGGTGTTTAATCTGAAGTTCACCTTGCACACTTGTTTCTGATCTGGAAGGTCTACACCCATAGTTTTAGCAATTGAGGGGACTTAGTTTTGATTAGTTTTTCTCACCTCCTTCTCCACCCCTCTTATTTATTTATTTTTTGCATGAACACTGCTGTGCTTGGGCTTTATGGCCTCTGTGTATTTTGCATTTACCTTGCATACCTTCATTGATCGATTCCAACTGTGGGGAGGTGTGTCAAGGTTCAGCTGCACTCAGTGTTATTTACTGCCTTAAGCTTCTCTGTGGATCTTCAGACAACCCCCAAGGAAGCTTTTGACACTACCGCTTCACATGTTAATCAATGTGATGTACACCACCTTATTTCAGTAAAGTTTTACAGCACATTCTTCCAATACTCTGTCGTCCCCCTCACTGCTAGGCTATGAAACTAAAGGCTGCCTTCCCTTGATATCGTACTCTGCAAACCTGTAAGAAGGTTTTTGTTTGTTCATTTTATATATATTAACATAGATTTTCTGATCTTGTTAAGTTACCTGCATTACATATATGTGACTGATGTGTTGTTGTCTTTTGAGCAATTCTCCCTGTATTTTCTCTTTCTATGAATTTACGTATGCTTGTTTTTTTCCTGTAAATTGTACTTGATGCTAGGTCAGTTTACATTTTATAGTGATTTAGGGGATTAACTAGTTAGTACTGAGTATAGCAATAAGCTGTAGCCTCCATTTTATTTTCTACTAATGCATTGTTTTTAACTGGCTGCTTCTTGTATTTAGATTGGTAATGACAGTTCCAGATTTTCTAAAGGCAACATTCTTTGTTACTGTTTGCTGTCTATTAATTAGGATGCATAGATTATTTCTTGCTACCATTTATAATGACAAATATTTCAAATGTTGCTTCTAATGTTGACCTTTCTGTGAATATAAAGTGTTATTTTCTCTCTGATGAATGTACCGTCCTTTATGTCTTCTATAATATGGTTGGACTGTTTCCCTTACATTCCCTCCCCTCCCATCTAGCAACTTTCGACTGTCTTTCATTACCAACATACAGAACCCCAACTTGCCTGCAACAGCTGTAACACATACCCTCCAACTTCAAGACAAATTCTTCCTTCTCACACAGCACCTTTTCAAGTGCAACCCCCCCACCCCCAGCTAACCACTGAATAGAAAGCTCTGCTCAAAATTAGGGACAATGAATGGTCTTTACGGAGACAAAACCCCTCACCAGAAAATTGTACTCCCTCTCCCTCTCTAAGTAACCTAGCTAAGCAAGCCATACGCAGGCACAAAACGAACTACTTCAAAATCAAGCAACTTGTTCTTCTAGGCAAACCAAAAAATTTTGTCAGGAAATAAAGCTGTAAATCCACTAATCCCACCTTCTTTCCTATCACCAACCAGATCTCCTAAGGCCAAATCTCAGCCTCTGACCTTTCTGAAAGAATTTTGTCACCTGCCTAGTTCCACAACTTCTAACTCTCCCCCAACTCACATAGCCTCTCTCCTTTTACCCCCTCTTCTATTTTAAGAAATTTACACACAAAAGAACTTGTTCTGTTTCTGGAAACATATCCCTAGATGCACCCCCTGATACAGACAACCTACTCCCTTGGTTTATATCACTCTGCAAAGACTTCTTTGCCACACATTTTCTACATATTTATAGCCCCTGCTTAATTCCAAATATGATGCCAGATGCATGGAAAACACTCTGGTTAAACCCCTTGTCAAACAGCCTCAACCAGTAAATACCTCCCACTTCCACTCTATTTCCCTCCTCCCCACACTTGGGAAAATATCTGAAAAACTAGTCTACAACCAACTGTCCACTTACATCCAATAATGCCACCCCACTCTTAAACAGAATGGATTCTGGGGCGGGTGGAGCACAATTACAGCACTATGGTCACTTACTGATAAATCCTTCTCAACATAGCGAAAGAAAACCTTTTAAGAACTCTCTTCATTGACTTTACCAAAGCTTTTATCCTTCAGTCCCTGCAATAACTCAGGGTTAATCCCAACACTGTAACCTGTTTCTAACATTTTTTAACAAATAGGTATTTCAGTGCTAGATTAAACCCATCCCTATAGCTACCAGCACTCCTTATTAGATGAGTGCCCCAGAGATCCATACTCAGCCATCTTTTTTTCTGTATTTATTAATAAACTACCCTCTGATCTCCCTAACCTTCCTATCACTCTTTATGTAGATGACATGGTTATTCTTTGATCCAGTCCCTCACATTCAACTATTTAAACCCAGCTTCAGTATGACCTTTACTCCCTTAATTCTTGGCTAAACAACCACAAGCTACTCCTAAACACCTGTAAAACAAAAAGTATGATATCTGGAAAAAGTATGAAATCTGGAACCTCATAAAAGCTGAAAAAGACCCCCAAAAAATCTCAACAGCGCAGATCTCAATGGATGCTCAATAGAAAAAAAAATATCCTTTAGATGCTTGGGTTTACGGCCAGACCAGTCACGTAACTTCCAAAGCCATATTGAAAACACCAGGACAAAGGCCAGCTAGAGCTGCAATAGGCAAAGGGGTCCTCCTTGCTCACCATGAATATGGGCACTCCATCAAGGCTACAGCCTCTTAAAAACTCATATATTCTACAGTCCATTGAAAACAAGATCTGATGATTCATTTCCAGTTCCTTCCCACAGAAATGCCACTGCATCACTCTCTCCAATGCCAAATATCAACCAATCTCCTATAGAGTTGAGCTACTCCTAGGGTCCCTTGTTTTCAAACTATTTCACCAAGCGCCTTTCCACCTCTTTCAGCCAAACTCTGTAATAAAACTACTCCCTACAACCTCTGCAGTCTCTTCCAATTAATGCCTTCACCTCACACACCCCAAACTAAACTGCACTATACAGACCATTCCTGCTGCATTCTTGCACCTAGACTCTGGTAATCCATCCCCCTTCCCCTTAAAGTAGTCTTCTTTTTCCTGACCTTCAGAACTCAACTCAAAAGGCACCTTCATTAAAATCTGACTGCAAGTGCTTTTCTACTGGACACAACCAAATTCCCTCCTCTCCTGCAGCATTTCTACTTTGATCATCCATTCTCTTAACGGATACTTCCCTCTCATATTTACTACTAAAATTAATTCACATTTGATTTTTGTACTCTGCTAATATTATTTACATATTGTATCAGTTATCTATGGGATTATCTACTTTGTGATTACACTGCATTTGTGAATTTGTTTTATTTTCTTTTTTGTGAATCTCTTCATCTGGGTTGTTCCTACAAATAGTCTATAGTGATCAGTGTACTATCCTGGTAAGCATAATAAAATAAAATATCTAGGTTTGGCAGTCAGCCATCTTATATTTTCCATGAAATAGGTAATATTGAATAATGAGGCATGCTGCCTGATGATCCTGCTTGTTAATGTTGTCAGCTAATGACTCAATCTGCCACTCCTTACTAATAATTATATTGAAAACTCAGTGAAACTGGGAGAAGTTACTCAGGGGGAGGGAGACGTAAATGAGACCAATTATAGTCCCTGCAGCTACCTCATATTGCAAACAGTGGACTACCTAATGATTCCTTCTATACTCGAGTATGCATATAGTGACTCCAGCTAGGAGCAGCCTCAGCTTTCGAGAAACCTGTCCTAGAGACCTGCCGAACAATGAGCTATTTGTGCATCAGGACGCACCTTTAACTGAAAGCCAACATATCTTCTGTAATAGGGAAAGGAGATGTTTTACCTATGGTGTGGGCCTGAAACACATAAGATCCTTAGGGCTCAAGGGGAATCTTAGCTGTGGGATGAGCTTCAAGCACATAAGATTCTTAAGGCTAGAGAGTAATTCCTGATCCTGGAACACTGATAGTCAAAACTACAACATTGTGACCCTCAAGTGATGAACTAGCATACAGTTGCTCATACTTGTTCCCTCAATGCTGCCAGATATATTTTCCCATTTTGCTGCCATTGTGTACAGAGTTCCATAGTGGTTCTATACATTTACTAAAAATGGAGGCCAAAAAGTCTGCACTTCCACACCATGGCTCACAGCACCTGTAGAAAAGATACGTCTTGATCATCACAAATAAACTGTCTCATTCTCTATAACAATTCCTATGCTGAACCATCAAAAAAAGGTTCTGACCCTATCTCAGTAAAAGGACAGAAGACAAAACCAGAAATGTGAAAGTGAAATGCACCATGTCATAATCACCTATGTATTATTAATCTACATTGGATGGTTAACTGTTGCAGGTTGTACAACCCCTTTAATAAAGAAATCTAACACCCTGCCCCTACCTTTTAGCAACACACTCTCAAAACCCCTCAATATTCCTCATTTGGTTATTCTACTAACCACTCCCAACAACGTCTGATATGACTCACTTACTTGGATGATTCATTTGCAGGACATTCTGCAAATGTGGTTTCTAAGGCAAACTTGTGGAAATGTTGTACCACTTTTTTGGCTGACTATTTCCCCTCTCTGGGGTGAGTAGTTAAGAGGCTGCTTGATAAATAAAATAAGCGAGTGGAGGTAAGGATGCTTCTTATTGGTTGGATGTTTAATTCAATAAGTGTTAAATGAAGTGAGTGATGGAATGCTGCTTGATAAGTAAATAAGTGAAGGGAGGTAAGCTGCTTATTTGGTTGGATGTGTAATTCAATAAATGGTAAATTAAGTGAGTGGTGGTTCGCTGCTTCATAAATAAGTGAGTGGAGGTATGGATGCTGCTTACTGGGTCAGGATGAGTGAGGTTACACTGTCCTTATTAACATTATGTGGATGCTCATGCTGTGATTAAAATCAGCTATACTATGTTTCAGTTGTAATTAATAGATATGGGTTAACAAAGTTATGTTTACGGAAGTTTAATAAAAGTTGTCAAATGTCATTCAGTGTGATGTGTTTATTGATGGGGACTGGGTCAAATAACCATATACAAAAGTAACATAACCATCTTTAAAAGAGAAACATTCCAAGTATCTACAATATTTTAACATAAGCAGATAAAAAGTTACACCATATAGGTTTCTAGCCTATATTAATCAGTGGTATTATTTAGACCATAGAGCAGTAGTAACTTACTAATACATGCAATGATTTGACATATGGAATAAACATATTCCTTGTAGAGTATTACCAAATGTAAGGAGTAAAAATAACAGTGCTTAGACTACAGTGCTAAAGAGCAAGTTATGTAAGAAAGTGACATGGGAGGAGGTAGGACTTCTGGTGTCAATTCATGCTAGTAATTAGAGTGAGGGGACAGAAAGCTGGAAGAGTAATCAGATAAGATAGTATGACCCGGTAAACCTATATGGGAGAGATAGTATATTCATCATAGGTTTGTGTAGGAGCACATCCACTTGTTGATGAGGTGTTCCTTAAATAGATGTTTAAATTTAGTTGTATTGATGCAATTAATTATTGTTTGAAGTAGTGTATTGCAAACTTTAGATATGTGGTTAGAGAAGAGGGAATCCTCAAAGCCATTGTTAAATTTGATAACTGTTAGCTGGCCTTTGCTGGTGGATCTTGGTGTTCTAGCACTAGAGTAGAGTTGAGCAAGGTATTTGAGACAGGAACAGCTATTTAGGTGGTTGAGTATGTAGTATGTGAAGGTTAGTTGGTTATAGGTCAGAAGATTAAGAAGTTCTAGCAGTAGTATGATCTGTAAGGGAGGTTCGAGGCAAATATTGCTATTTTGTTGTAGCAAGATTCCAATTTATTTAGCTCTGTTTTCCTGAGGTTTGTATAGATGAAGCATAAAAGAGGGTGGAACATAATTGGGTTCTGGATACAGCTTGTCTGGTGGTGTCAGTTCGGAAATGTCTGATCCTATAAAGTGTGCCTAGTTTGATATGTACCTTTTTGATAGTTATGGCGAGGTGCATGTCAGACCTCAGTTTGTTGTCAATGGTCACTGCTAGGAGCTTAGTATGCTGCACTGGTTCTATTGTAGTATTATTGGAAAAGAGGATGGTGAAGGGGGGATGATGGCTATGTGTTTTGTTACCAGGAAAGAGCATGAGCTTAGTTTTATTTAGGATGAGAGCAAGTAGAGGGTCAGATAGGGAACTGTCAATGTCATTAAAGGCTTTTTGGGTTGCTTCAAGGAGTGAAGAGATACATGGCGCAGAACAAATAAGGGAGAAATTGTCAGCATATTGAATAATTGTTGCATGTTGAGTGGCTGTGGATAATTTATTTGTGAATATGGAGAATAGTAGAGGACCAAGTATTGACCCCTGGGGTATGCCAACTGAGACAGTTAGCAGGGCTGATAGTTCATTATTTCATTTGAATGCTTGTTGGTGGTCTAATAAATAGTTAAGAAACCATAACAGAGTGGACTTAGCAGATTTAGGGAGGCTAGTTTGCTGAGAAGTGTCTGGTGGGAAACTGTGTCTAAAGCTTTTGGCACATCTAGAAAGATAGAGGAGACATAGTGACCATTGTTTCTAAGCATATTATTTCAATTAGGGAAGTTAACAAGGGCTGTATTGGTGTTATATTTAGGCCTAAACCCATGTTGGGAAGGGGATAGTAGATTATTATGTAGTGGATATTGTGGTAGTTGTGTGTGAACACAGTTTTCAAGGTTCTTAGCAAAAGGGGGGAGAATAGCCATGGGACTATAGTTGCTGAGTACAGTGGATATCCCACCTTTGTGTAATGGGATTATATGAGGTTTTCCAGAGGTTTGGAATGTAATGTTCTTTAATGGAGTGGTTGATAAGGATAGAAACTGGGAAGGAAATTACATCTGATGCAGTTTTCATAGTCACCTGGAAGCTGATCTGCAGTGAAGGTTGTGAGTTTAAGTTTTTTTATGGTGTTGGTTTGTATAGGCTTAATTGAGAAGGAGTTGAGCAAATTTAAAGTATGAGTAGGTAATGATGAAGGGGTATTAATACTGATTTTTATGAGTGTCAGGATAGAGTTAATAAAGTAGGAGTAGAACTGTGAAAACATTTTATCAGTGGTTTTGGTAGACATTGGACCAGGGGTTGTGGTGTGTCCAGGCTTCAGCAGGCAGTTAATGGATTGCCAGAAATTCTGTGAGTTATTCTGATGTTTAATTTGAGTGGTAGTGTAGTATACTTTTTTGTCATGTTTAATTTGTTTTTAGCTAGATTACGGTGCTGTGGATAGTTGTGTTGTGATGTTTCATTTTTTTCTGTTATGGTAATGATACCAGGCTCTATCTCTTTGTTTAAGGAGTTTTTTTTTATTTCTTTTGTAAGCTAAGGAATAGGTTTGTATTAGTATGAATTTTTTTGAAGGGAGCTCAGCTAGCTTATTTAGGATATTGCTAAATTTATCATTAAAGTATTTGACAGCCATGTCAAGATGGTGGGGTTTGAGTGAAGACCAGGCACATTTTTGCAAAAGGGTTTTAAATACATCATGTGAAAATTTTCTTTTATTGCATATATATTTATAAGTAATATTTTTGGGAGGATGAATGCATTGTCGAATTAGATAGGTAATTCTGTGATCGCTTAGACTGTCTGGGAGACAGCCTGATTGATAGTAGCGGGAGGCTGTATTTATAAGAGACCAATATAGTACAGATTGTTTATTACTATGTTTGTCAATCCTGGTTGGAGTTTGTATAATTTTGCAGTGCCCACGTAGATCTATGAAATTGGATGGATTGTTGTGAATGCATGTAGCCCAATCTAGGTTGAAATCTCCCATTGTTATGGTCTCCTACTTATATGTTTATGAATACCAGTAAAGGAGGTCTTCAATGGAGGTTGGATTATTTCTAGAGGGAAGACTGCTATGATAAGTATGTGCTTGTTAGAGTTAATTTGGAGGTGTATTGTCTTTGAAAACTTATATACAATATATGCATATTGCAAGGAGTATTTGGAACAATTTTCATTCCTGTTTTGGAGTTTTACAAAGTATAGCTAACATAAAAATAAAACTATATTTGTATTGTACTAAATTATTGTATGTGACATATAATTGTTCTAATTATTTTTTTCTCTCTTACCCCACCCCTTATCTCTTTTTTTTTATTATTTGTTATATGTGTGATCACACCCTTCTGATGTCCTAATTTTCTGGCAACAAACAAAATGATTTCCAGCACAGGTAGGTAGGCCAACTGCTGCAGCTCAGTTACTGCAGAAACACTGAGCACATCTGGGATGCAAACTGGTAGCAATGCCTCTGCAGCCCCTGCACTAACTAGGCCCTCAACATCAGGTAGCATTAACCCAGTAGCTGGTGTAGTGGTACCATCCAAGTGTATTGGTGTACGTGGGGATTACGTCACTTACCAAGAGCTGCCAGGCATAGTGCATGAGGACGAGGTCTTAGAAAGCAGCACTGGTGCACACCTCAGCCATCTGGAGAAGTTGCTTGTGGGAATGCAGAAAATACCCAAACATCAAGCAATCCAACAGGAAGCTTAGGAAGGGAACAGTGATGCCAGTTCTGAGAGTGAGGACGTCTCACTGCCTCACTTGACAGGCATGAGCCTGCAATGTCCATTCCCTATCGCTGATCATGGTGCCCCCCAAACCTTTTGTGTCCCTCACCATCTCTGTGTCTGTCTTGTCTGTTCTGTCTGTCTATCTGCACCTGCTACCTCACCTACTCTACCTATCTGACCATGATATTCCTATGTCCATTCCCCAGCATTCCTCTCTTTTTGAAATATATGACTCTCCACTTATCACTTGTCTTCCTGACAATCTTGATTTGGTCAAAATAGCTCTGCAACATGATTGTGTTGTTCTCATCCATTGGTGTTGTGGTGACAGTCCAGATTTATCCAGTTTTATATACATGTTCATATTGCACTACTTGAAGAAGTGGATAGGTATGGTTCTTTCCTACTTCCCTCCATCAAATTCCTGTATTGCTTCCCCTTTTTTTTTCCCCCTGCATGTCCCCCATTTCACCACTTTCCTATCTACCCTATTTCCACACTTTTAATCTTGTTTAAAAATAGAATCATACACCACACATGTGGTAGAAATGCCCCCTAATAAAGCCTTCACTTTTTGTCCTCTGCATTTGCACAGAATTTAGCATTACACACCAATACCAAGTGATGGCAAATGGCTCATCATGTCCTTTGGCAAAAGCTGATGAGTATTAGTCATCAGCCACAATATTTCGGTTAGTTCCATGCAATGCTGCTTAAACTTGCTGCACTAAAGGAACACAGAGTTAAAGCAGGGTAAAGGCAGTACTATGAAATATTTACTTTGATAGTTATTTAGACTGATGACTGTATAAAAATGCAAATCCATACGTGAAGTGTTGGCATAACCCACTTGACTATTGCTTATTTAATACAGTAATTAACTGTAGTCATCAATTATCACATTTGCAGGAATTATCACTTTTACTTATGTAATGCCATCCTGACCCCATGTGTAAAAAAATGGATTGAGCTGGATTTGAACCCTGTGTCATTTGTGCTCTGATCATGAGCTTACTGCTGTCACGCCTGCTGCCACAGGGAAAACTAGGCAGCAAGTGTACTTTTTTATTCTAAGTACTGTACAAAATGTTGATGGCCACATCTCACCTCTGTGTGTTTGTGCGAAGGAAGGTGAACCAATAGAAATATTACTATTTTTCCATTTATGGAGAGAACTGCGATTTCTCATTGCTTGAATGAGGAAGGCAATAGCAGCAGTTCATAATGTTATAAAGGTTATGACACAACATTTACAATATAAACTACAGTACGGACACTATAGTATCATTCAACTATTTCTCCCATAGCATATATGCATAACTACTTCTCAAGTTCAAGTTGTATTCATTAAATGTGAATCTCATATGTGCAAGCACTTTGCCATTGTTTGCACAAACAAGTTGCTAGGCAATGCTCTACGTAAAGAGGTGTTTGGCATGTATTACTATGTTTATTGCACAGTCATAATCCATGTAAAAGCACAGTCAAAGGGAAGAGATTTGTTACTGACTGAACACATATTTACTCAGAGTCATGTATGCTCTACACCCATGCACTTGAAAATGGATATGTAGTAATAGATAAACAACATATTGAGATACAGGTACATGTATGCCTCAGTTCTGCAACATGCATTCATACAAGTTTACTGCATATAGTTTGGGAAGCTGTCTTTAAAAGTATATCAGCACAGTACAAGCAAAACATAAAATCTGAAGTCCACAATTTGCACACCAGTCCAATAATATTGTATGTAACTTGCATCATATAATGATGATGCTAGCCTCTATAAAGTCCACTATGAAATCAGACTTTGGTGATGGGGCAAATATTAACTACTGTTTCAGATGAGAAAAAAAATAGTTAGGCAGGGGCTCAGTTTCCACAACAGCCAAATTGTGTCTGCATGTGTTAGCATGTGTGCATAGTCAGAAGAGCATGAGTCTGTGTCCTACTGTCAGCAATCAAGTCTCAAGAGTGTGATGTGAGGTATTACCAGCTATGCAGGAGAAGTAGGGCAGTGAATGTATAACATGCCATCATAGCTAGCTGGAGTTTTGCAAAGAAATATATGTAATTTCCATATCAAACTGATTTGTACAGGTTCTTGTGTTGAAAATGTATTTGTAAAGCTGCTTGTGTTAAAATGTATTAACAGTGGGGTCTGCTGGACAGAAAAGAAATACATCTGTATGTCAGGCTGTATTGTAACAGTTGAAATGAGTACATTGTAAAAGAGGATACTGGAAGAGAAGAGGTTAATCTCAGCTCAGCTAACTTTGAAAACTAGTCTGAAAATAAATTACCTGGTTAGGGCATAAAGATTGTATCCTACATTTTTGATTGCAGCCTGAGACAAAATATCTGTGAAAACCAGTACTAGGAATCCTACTGTATTGTCCTTAGGGGTGAACGAATTACTACCCTGTAAGGGTGGAAGTTTTGAAATGGTTTTATAGCTTCCAAATGCTATAACATATTTTTCAAAGCTCAAAGTGTGTATTATGACACGTAAGTGTTAGATTCTAGTTTGGTTTGTAGTAAAGGGGGTAATATGGGAACCAGTGCCAGATGACCAGATATATGCAATGTCATTCTGTAATCTAGCCCTGAAATGATGTTTTAGTGCTAGACGAGACAGAAGTCTCAAAGCAGTCTGTTTTTGAAACCCGATAAAGAAGCAAGACCACTCACCCACTTCATCTTCCCTTGCTTTAGTAAGTAACCAGGGAATAATAATTATTTAGATCAGTCAGGAAAACATAGTCGGATTAATTAGTTAAGTACTGTTTTTCTGTAACTGCATGAATCTCTCCATCTGTGTTATTTTTAATATCTCCTGTAATTCAAACTCTGGTATTTATTGTAAATAGATATTTAGTATTTTCATGTTCTTTTATTATTTATTATTAAATATATTTAAATCTTTCATTGTGTCTGGTCTTTTAGACAATATTTTAACCTTTGATAGTACTTATATTTATTTTGTGACACTGTGGCCACTCCTGAAAGCTTTGATGCATTGGTCAAACACTACCATTTGTATTAGTATTAATTTTGCTCAGTATAATTGGGTACCCTTGCAAGAGCCATGGAGTAGCTGGCTTTGGAGCATTCTGGAAATGGTGGAACTACCTTATAGTCTGTGCATAACTGATAAATTTGGGCCAGCCTTTCCCAGGTGTGGTTAGGTGTGTGTGTGTGTGTGTGTGTGTGTGTGTATGTGTGTTTGTGTGAAAATCTAATCTCAAAGAGTTTGTGTGTCAGCTACTTGGGGCAGGGACACAGAGCCCTGGTTTCACAGAGAGGGTGGTGGAAAATTTGGTTTGGAACACTCGGCTGAGGACTCAGTTCTACAGCTGTGTCAGTGGGGAGTCTTATTGGGGCCTGGAGAGAGAAAGAGACAGAGAGAGAGATCCAGCCCCTGGACTGAGTGTGTTCCTTGTATGATCTGAAGACAAATTGCACTTAGTGCTGAGAGCTGCATGTAAAAATACTGTGTGCATCTATTTCTTTTCCAAGTGAACATCCATCACTAGTGTCAGTGTAAGGATTGAGGCTCCTTAATTACTGGCCCAGAAGAGAGGCATCACAGAGAGCAAAAAGTTTTACAGTCATACACAACTACACAGCCCTTTCATACAGGTCTCCCAACATCTTCTTCCAACACATATTGATAATTTCATCTGTTATAAAAGTGTCATCTGATACTATGAAAGTCAGATCTCTGCTGTGGCCATTGTGTTAAGTAGTGTGTTCTGTATATAGGTAGGTGGGGGTTCTAATCTCAACGTGTGTGTGGGTGTGTGTGTGTGTGTGTGTATGTGTGTGTGTGTGTGTGTGTGTGTGTGTGTGTGTTTGTGTGTGTGTGTGTGTGTGTGTGTGTGTGTGTGTGTGTTTCTCTTCAGTTAGTTGCCATTGTGTAGACAGGTGTAGAGCAGCATGTGAAACGCTCCTCCTAACATCTTCAGACTGATGATGTCATTCTTTATAAAGTGCACTCTGACAGTAGTTAAGCCATACTTGGGTTGTGTTGCTAATGTTTAAGTACTGTGTTTTCCAGCTTCAGTAACTAAATAGTTAAGGGTTCTAACATCACAGAAGTCAATTGCATGTGTGTTCATCCAAATGATGTTCTGGAGACAATTTTCTATGAAGATTTGACTCCACATATATGTCAGACACTCCAAAAAACATCTTCTCAGCATGAAATGATGCTATCAGCTTCTGCAAAGTGCACCATGACACTGCTAAAGTCAGACATATGTGGTGGTGCTAGCCTTATGTTGTATGAAATCCAGCTTGTACAACTACACAGGTCTAATGTTCTATTTTACCTCAGTCAAGTGTCGTGTGTGTGGTTGGTAGTATATTATTGTCACTGTATGATGTTTTGAATCTTTCATTTGACTCCCACTCTGGTGAAGCTTTAACATAGCTGCAAGAATCCAACATCCCCTTTTTCACTCTGTCCAGATAATATCCTTTCTGGAGAAGGCTGTAGAATGTCATCATCTCAAAGATGCATATGCGCATTGTGAACCAGACTCCTTACATGACCGTCTGCAAGCCAACTCCAGATCACTGGATGTATGATTGCTAATTCTGTCATGGGGTGGTACACAAGTCGCAAATGGACAATGTCATTATGTAATACAGTCAAACACGTACACATATACATGCATACCCTTAATAGCTTCCCATCATACAGATATAGCAATTGTTGTTTAAATGCTATAATAATGGTTAACATTTATGTGATGTTGACTATTAGCCTAGTAATGTCTTGTAACCCTATGAGCATTGCATATTTCAGTGTTGCTGTCATCCGCATGTGCTGTCTTGAGGTGTGGACGCACAGTAGTCCTACAAGACTGTTATTCCAATCTGTGATTTGAGATAATATATTGATGGCCACTGCTGCTAATTGATTACATGTTCCTTCCATAAAAGCTGTATTAATATGCCTCCTGTGACCTGTTGACATGGGATAATGCTATGTATATTGTTGTCTTACTAAGTCATATGATTTTGTAATGGAGTATACCAACATTCTACCCAGTTGTCATTCACCCATCACAGTGACACTTGCAGTATGGCACAGGTGTGTATGTGTATACCTACCATCATTAAATGCTCTGTGAGATACATCAATATAACATCATACTGATTACATGTGCACAATGTCTTGTTTCATCCACATGTTGTATTGCTGTTCTGTGCACATACTTTAAGTAGCTCAGATTCAATTGCAACCTTGGTGAATTAACTGAATGCACAACTGTGTTGCCATTCACAAGAATTATTGAGGTGGTCCCTACCACCATTGTGGGACTGTCAGCATTTATTTCAGTAACTCTTTTGCATGAACCGCATCCATGTCATTTGCATACTGTCCATATATTGTATCACAACACTCACACACACAGGTTTACAATGAATAACATATATGCATGTGATGTGCAATTGATGTAATTATGTGACAAAGGTAGAGATGTATGACTATGTGAACACTTCCACTATGTGGCATGTGGTGCATACCCTAGGTTGTATTTGGATATGTTGTCACAAATAATTGTTTTAAAATAAATACAAAATGTTAAGGGGAACATACAACTAAGCACAGAGCTGTTTGTGGATGGCACCACATACTCATTTCTAGGAAATAGATGATCTGCTAACTGACATATCTGGATCCAAGATCACCCCCCTGTCCACACTGGACATCAACCAAAACATACATGCAAACATTACTTTGCTTATTGTCTCAAGAGAGCAGCTAATCTGTGCACTACCTAAGGTTAAAAACATGGCATCAGTGGGTACTGACAACATCCACCATTCTCTTTTCAATAACCTAAAACCTGAACTAGCAGGCACAGTTGAAGCCCTACATAACCACAGTCTCCATACAGGCTGTGTTCAAGTAGAAAGGCGTACAGCAACAGTCATCCATCTGAACAAGGGGGGACCATCACCTGATCCAGGGAACTATAGATCCATAAGCCTGACTCGCTTCATCTGTAAGGCTATCAGAGGAATTATCATGGACATTATTAAAAAGGAAACAGGTAATCTCCTGACTGTGTGTCCAACCCATTTTTGATTTGTTAAGATGCCATCACATCTGTTTAATCGGTTTGAATTCTTCATGAAGGTCACCAGGGACATTGATGAGGGAAAGACTGTGCTTCCCACCTAACTAGATCAGGTCAAGATATTTGACACAATCCACACCCAGAAATGGCTTCATCTGGGCATAAACACATACATCATCAGGTGAATAGCCAAATGGATCACCGACATGACGCATATTGTCAAAGTGTGTGAATTCACCTCTGCCAAGAAGTCAGTGACCAGAGCCATACACAGGAGTCTGTACTAGACCCTTTCCTGTTTGTTATTTATTTCTCAAAAGTCAAGACAAACTTAGACAGGCTTTGTCTTATCATCTTTTTGGATGACTGCAAATTATGGAAAATCTCTGAATCTGTGAACACTACTGATATACTGCAGAAAGTATTAATGCACAAAAATGATTGGCGCCAGAGCCATGGAAGCACACTAAATAAACACAAAAACATAATTATTGCCTTTTGGAAAGCAAATACCCATGCTAATTACAATATAGATAGCACACCCCATGAGTATACCAAGTGATACATGATCTGTGTACTCAGATAGTAATTGGAACTTCAACCACCATGTGTCCACAGTGGTGACAAATCCCTTGTATGTGGCACAACTAATAAGTATGGGCAGGCCATCTACATCAAAGGACATTATAATGCATTGTACTCAGCCATCATCACACCAATAATTGAACACAATGCACCCTTTTGCGTGTACCTCACCACACATCTGCAACAGCTGAAGTCACCCCAGAGGTTTCACACAATGGAGATATATGTTGTAAACAACAAGTCATATGCAGAAAGATTGAAAGACCAACCACTGTATTATATCTCCAACAGACTATTAAGGGTTGATCTGTGGCTGGCTACTGGGCCCCCTCCAGACTGGCCCTGATAGAAATGCTACACATTGTTAATGCAGAATGCACAAAGGTAAATCGTTCCAGGGATGTTAACCTAACCTCTGACATAATAAATGATGTTGGAGAGATAGATACATCTCTCAGATCTCTCAGACACTACTTCTTCTCTGGAACGTGCTTGCCATTCATGTAAATCAAAGGCCTTTTCTGACCCTCTTCAAGTGCAGTATAGATCAATGGATGTTTAATCATAATTGTACTCCTGTTGTTGTGCCCATGTCCCTCGAGGACAGAGGCAGTTGGTGTTAGATAACATAACATAGGTACATACCTATGTGAACATTGTTCACATAGTTATTGAGCATTGGGTAACTCATGTTAAATATGACTAGGCTTTTATGGCCTCTTGTGACTTTAGCCTAGTACTCTCCTATGAAACTATAAACCTCTGAAGTTCAATTATATCCTAGGTGCAGCTATAGTGTGACTGTACAGCATCATGAACACAGCAGTACACCACGTCAGTATTATCACTTGATAGTTTGTATGAACACATATGCATGCATGTCAGGATTTCTGGCAGTATAAAATTTTCCATGGCAATGTCAGGGTGACAATGATCATATGACATGTGCTTATAAAAAGTGTACTCATATCACAGAGACAGCTTCTTCACTCATTGATGCCAGAATTTGCAGTGCTGTAGTTTCTATGCACATGGCCATAACCAATGCATTGCCATCAGTCTCATGTAATGCTATACCATTTATTATAATGGACCACTTATTAATTCACACATCAGTTGCAGATGCTGTAGATAATATCCATTGCTACTACATGTGGCAGATGCATGCAATACAGAGCTGTGTGTTGGGAATCTTCTAATAATAATGTGTTGTTTTTAAGTGTTGTTATCCATATGGCTGATACCTATGTCATCCAGGGATGCTTTATTCGAGTGTATCATTTTTGGCACAGTCAGCTCCCACACATCTTGTCGGCCATACATAAGTATTCTTTGTGATCTATAGCCATCAGTAGCTGACAGTTCAGACGTCCATTCAAGGTGCTCTACAAGATGCATGTGTGATACATCTTTCAGTGATGCTCAAATTAAATACACAGCTCATTGACAACAACTGGTAGCATGGGTTACATTCTTAATGGTGTGGATTATGCCTTATGTGTCATGCAAACCTGACAAATGGCCAGGATTACCCCTAATTTAAAACACAGATGTAACATTGTCCCTCTTAACACCTCCAAAATGTGGCCATTTTTGAGGAAGGTGTGATAAATTACCTTTACAGATTACTGACAAATCATTACAGTTTTAAAAGTGTGTTCCTGCAGCGCAAGTATAATAACTTGCAATCACATATTTTATGTCAGTATCAAAGATTAACAGTGGTAGTAATTTAAAATTGTCCATGATTGTTGCTGCTCCTGTCTAATGTTGTCCATGAGCCTGTTGCTATGTGTCCCTGATTGGTTGAGATCTATGCTGACATTTCAGTCATATCCAAGGAAATCATTTTGCACATCTTCACAATATGCATATACCCATATTGTTTATACTATCCTTGCTAAATATCCTCTCCAGTGATCATGTCAGGATGGTTATATCACAACCAATCATTTTCTTTGATATGTAACCTTGTGTGACAGTTGCATAGCAGACTATGATGTGTGATGATATAAATATAGTCATACAGGAGGTATAAACATCAGTACATACTGTGCTATGTACATGTGGTTTATTTTATGCTACTGACTTGTCCTTGGAGTGTACGTACATTGACATGCCCTTATCTGGTTGACATTACAGTATTTCACATGTCCTCTTCTTTTTTTTCATTCCTACCATTTATGTTTGTGACCCTTTTTAATACCCACACCTCCCCAAACTAATGTATTTATAGTAAATTCTATATACCCTTGAAGATCACCCCATATCCTTTATTTCAGTATGGCAAAAACATGTTGAGTGTACATTGCACTGAGTACACTTTTCTATAATGTGATACTTCTGCATTCATTTTAGCCCTGGTGAGCATTGCAGCTGTCTGCATAGTTTCAGAAAGCAAGTTTGCTTGTAAGTAAACTTGTCTGATGTTCTATATGCCTTTGTGCTGCTTCACACAGTTTCCTGGCCAATAATACTGTTGCTGGCCATGAAACCTCGCTTGTATTCTTGTAAGTGTAATGTGCTGCATGCATATGCAATTAACAGTGTTTCTCATCAGGTAAACAAGTAAACTAGAGCTTATGGAATCTCCACTTTTTTTTTTTTTTTTTTTTTAATCTTGCGTTGTGAGAAATATACTTTTTTTGTGTAGGGGTAAGAATTACTTTGTTGTTAATGAGTCTGGGATTGATAAAGTTAAGGTCATTTTGCAAGTGTGTTTTGACTGTAAAATGGCTGCTGCTGGACCTAAATAGACCACAGGATGAGTTTTAGATAATTAAGGTTAGGAGATACTTCAGAAGAAGAAAACAGAAAAGATAGATGTTTGGACATACCAATTAATAAAAGTGCTGGCTGAGGGAAGGAAGAACCAAATTTACTGTTCACTCAGAAGATCTACACCACCATTGAAATACAATCTACTGGTGGATACATATTGTTTCTACCAATTCCTTTCCTTTGGAATAATCTTCTCCTTTATATGAAGCAAAGTGGCTCCCTAACCCTTTACATACGCAACACAGATGTGTGAATCGGTAACTATAAATTCATCTGTGGACTGGACCCTCTATCCTTGTTGGAAATGTATAATAAGTAGTAGAATTTGTTGTGTCTATGCTACAAATGATCTATCCAATGTATGCACTTATGAATTCATGAGTGGCAAGTATTTGTCAGAAAGATTGTCAAAATAGGTGGCAGATACTAACATTCTCTTAGCTGTTTACAATTGCATATGATAGTTATGTTTCTCTCTTTTTTCTGCTTCTTTTCTCAACTCTCTCTCTCATTCCTTGTGCATGCTTTCATACAAATGTGCAGGTACACACATTCTTAAATATATATGTGTGCATATGCTCTCTCTCTCTCACACCACACACACACACACACACACACACACACACACACACACACACACACACACACACACACACACACACACATACTAATCTGCTTATCCACATGCACTTAGTAACTTTCGTTGTTTCTCCTTTTGTTTTTGTCAAATTCCTATAATGTATTCCTGGACCCAGTCTTCCCACTGTAGCATTTCTGTAGCAGTTTTTCTACATTTGTCAAAAATAATAAATTACTTCCAGAGAGACTCATTATAAAATACTAGAGAGTGTGGCAAGTCTGAGTGTGTTTTATTACATTTATATTAATATTTATAAGCAACCAAACTACTCAGAGGTAATCAGGACACACAACTGTCCACTATCCCTCTACATTTTTTAATTAGGGTTAGGTGTTTGGATAGCTCTTCCAGATAATGAGCACAAACTGTCTCCCTCACTTATGGTCTAACTAGGAATCATTTCTTTCTGAGAAGACATGCCAAATAAAATAAATAAATTAGTCTGCTCATCAACACTTGCAGGTCTATATTTTCTCATATACTCAAGCCTTTATAGGTATTAACTGACTTAGACAAATTGGACCGAGACATTCATATTATACTATATTTAAGCTTTTCATTTTCTATGGTATTATATGCAATAATTCATGAGCATAACCATTCATTATTCAGAATATCTATAATAGAGCAAACATGCATGTTTCCAAGTCTAGCACATATTATAAATTGATAAATAGAATCTATTCCATTAAAGTACATTATATATTCCATAATTCACTCACCTTATTAAGAGACAGGTAAACAAACACAAGTTATAAAGCCCCAAAATTATTGAAGGTGCTAAGCTGAGTTCTGCATAGTTTGTATGTCTCAGGAACAAGGCCATGTTGGACAAAATCTGTTGTAGTGGCTAGTAGACTTGAAAGAAAAGATCTTGTCTACTCAAGAGAGTAGTATATACAGAAAAATAATTCAGTGATGTAATGTAAATAAAACAAGTAATTTATAATATATATTATTTGAAGGTTTACATTAGAAAGAAAGACAATGAAAGTACTTATGAAATATTGTTTGGGATGTTATTTTGTAATAATATTTCTAGGATTTCAGAAACAGAGAATAGTACAACAGACAGATCATTGTTTGTATTACAATGAAGGAATACGAGAGGACAGAATGCCTGTGAATAAATGAATAGTTCCTTGTCTTTTATTGTTATTGCTCAGATGCTATTATACCAAACACTTAAATTTGAAACTTTAGTCAAGCGTGTGATTTGAGCACATTAGATTATGTTATTTAACATGCTGAATTAAACAGGCTATATCTTGTGATATCCATTATTTAGTAGGAGCTATGTTGCTGCAATACAAAATGTTAGCTAATGCGATAACAATATTTTTTACTGATATCTTTGTTTTAATTTTGCTCCAGGTAAGCAGAATTACTATAAAACAATCAATTTTACAATACACACAAGATACATTTTGTATTGTATTAGCCGATTATTGTTTCACACCAGAAATGTTAATGTGGATTTACTAACATTCTGGTTTAGACCCCTTTTTTGAAAAGTTTCACAGGAAAAAAAAGACAAAGCAACATCGTCTGGAAGTTTACTATGAATAATTGCACACCATGTAATAAATTTGCAATTTTTTCAACCCCAAAACATGTAAAACCTTGGGTAGTCAGCATTCAAAATATTAACGTTCACAAAGTAACAAACACAAAAACAATTCCTTATCGTAGGTGTAAGCCCTCTTAGATATAGATATATATATATATATATATATATATATATATATATATATATATATATATATATATATACTTGAAAAGATCACATAAACTTAGGTTAGAGGAAAAAAAGCGGTTCATCTTTTCACTCTACTCTGAGTATAAACACTGGCAACCTTCCAATGACAAGACTAGTTTCAGATCACACCTTCAATGTGACAAATACTAGAGACACGATTACCAGAAAGAGGAAGCTAACTATGGTAGTAGTACTGTCCAGTAGAACTCTATTAGGCATTGCACAGGCATTTAAAAACAAAACATATATTTGAACATAACCTAAGCCCATCTTCTATACATACTAGTTAGTGAAAGGCTTCCAGGGAAAGTCTGCTTTTGAATTTTGTTTTATCAAGACTGAAATAATTGAGTAAATTTTATACAATTTATCATCTCTTTTGTCACACTGCTGTGTTATAAATGGTGTATACCACGCATTGCATTTAATACTGACTCCGAAGTAAAGCTCATCAGAATAAAAAAAAATTAAATGTCTCATGCTACAAAGGCAGTGCTCCCATGATGCAGTATTTTCCAATTCAGAGACATTTTAGCTGCAATGAGGAAAGACCACATTAACATCATCTTCTCCTAGGTGTAGACACATCCACAACTGATGTTGCAATAGCAATATCTAGAACTGCAAGAGAGGGATATTGCTCATCCTTGGACAGTTTGGCAAACATATGAGGACATAGGATATTATGTGCCATGAGGACAGCCCTTCACCCCAACAGATGATGCAGAGAGGACACAGCATGGCCCAAAGTGTGACTCACTCTATCTAACAAATCACATACACAGTTCATGCCATCCCATACATCAATATGCACAGCCTTGATCAAGCTAACAACCTCTGCTATGGCGTTTGAGAAACTAGTTCATGCCACCACAGTGGCTCAGCACATACATTTGCTGGTAGCCGCTAATATACAAACCTAAGTGGTGGGTGGTAACCATACCTCTGATAAGCACCAGTACTAGACCTTGCATGGCTCCCTCCCTGTGAATGCTTTGTAAAGATTCAGACACATCTCTTCAATGTGTTGCCACTCTTCCCTGATCTACAGTGTCCATATCAAGCAGTCCATTCTCAGATGGTAGTGTATCCTGGGTATGGACTTTGACTGTACTATGACTAGGGGATGTGGGAAAGGTCAATAGCTTTGTGTCTAACACACAGTCTGCATTTCCAACTTTATCATCTCATCCTGACAATCATTATCAAAGGATCCTCTATCATTAGATGGGGGGTAGTTCCACAACGCAAGTTCCAGATAATGACTCACCTGTGAATATACCAAAACAAAAAATATCCAGTATAAGTATGGACAAGTACCACAATGGCACATGCAGGTGGTATCCTTAAAACTATAACATATTATATTGAGTTACGACAGTGCACATACCTTGTGCAGATGGATGCTGCACCTGATGCAACTGGATGCCAGATGTACCAGAAGTAACACAGGTATTATAAACTGCCATGTGACTAACATGTGCAAAAATGGAGGCAGGTAGTAATAGTAATAGTAGAACTACTATATACCTGGGGCATTATCAGTTAAAATCCTCTGGGGTCTATCCTGGTCTCCCCCAACATCCATCACCACATTGTTGAACTGGAAGTGGTACTGATTTTATGTTCCTGTCTCCATAACGGATGGTTCATTAAATTACTCACCTCCTGTCATCTTCTTCATAGGTTCATAGGTTCATAGGTTTATACTAGGCTATCTGCCCTAAGGCATTTATAAGCCTAGCCCAGAGTTTTTGTGGCTTACTCCACCCCTTATGTTAAAAAATACTGTGCCCATTAGTTTGTTGTGCCTCTGTCCAGCAGTGACACAGAGATGATTCCCGGGGTAAACCTACGATCTCCCATCCACTGGTCAAGATTTCACTTGAACAGAGCCAGCAAGGTGCTCTGGCTCACATGGACCGGGATTTTATTCCACAACATAGGGAGTCTCTGGGTGACAAATCTATCCCTCCAGCATGTCCTATTTATATCCTTGCTAAGGTTTAAGTTGCTTGCTCTAGTGGATCTGGTAGATTTGCATTTTTTGAGGTGGAGCATGTCCATTAATTCCGGGTTGGACATGGCCTTGTATGTCAGGCACAGGTCACCTCTGAGCAGACAGTATGCGACTGAATAGAGCTGGAGTTTCTTCAGTCTGGCAGCATATGACAGATTTTGGAGTCCCTTTTTCCCTTTGGTGAGGAACTTTTAGGGTCTCTCCAATTGCTGCAGGTGTTGGGTGAGATACATCCCGAATGGGGCATTGTACTCTATCATTGGTCTGATAAGTGAAGAGTACAGGGGAACAATGACCTCACTTGATCTGGATGTGAATCCCTTCATGATCAGGTGGGCAATGTAGAAGGTTTTTCTAACCACTTTAGCAATGTGAGTGTCAAAAGAAAGGCCACTGTCAACCTGGATCCCCAGGTCTTTGATAACCTCTTCTGTGCTTAGTGGATTGCCACCTATATGGTAGCTTGGGGTTACCTTGTTTTTCCCGAAGGGTATGACTATACATTTTTTGGCATTTAACTTCAGGCCATGGCTCCGGCACCAGCTATCAGTTTCCGTGAGACCCCTCTGAAGGATATCTGTGTCCGATGTACTTTCCACTATGGCTCCCAGTTTGCAGTCATCTGCAAACTTTGTCAGCCATAGTCCTCTTATGTTAGCCTGCACTTCTGAGAAGTAGATGCCGAACAACAGGGGGCCAAGGACTGAGCCCTGTGGGACACCACTTGTGACCGGCTTGGAGTCTGACATGGCACCAGCTACTCTAACCCTGTGGGTTCTGTCCTTTAGCCAGTTTGCAACCCATCTTGTGACATATGGGTTTACATTTAAGCTGGTAAGTTTCTCTATAATACCCGAGTGGGGTATTGTGTCGAAAGCTTTTGCAAGGTCAAGGTAGGCTGTATGGACTGCCTTTCCCTCATCAATGTCCTTGGTGACTGTTTCGAAGAAGTCGACCAAGTTCAAAAGGCATGATCTGCCCTTGACAAAGCCAAACTGGGTCGGGTCCAATGTCTGCAAGTCCCCTATGTCTTTGTTTATGAGTTCCATTATGATCCTCTTCATAGCTTCTAAATTCCATTGGTGAGAATCAAACCTTGCACCTTGTGGTTGAAAGGCATATATCTTAACCACTGCACTACTCAGCCTTCCTTCCTTCCTGTGTCATGGACCCTGCTCTGTGGGTGGCAGCATGGATCATATCAGTTGCCCTGTAGTGGACCATATCATAATTCCAATCCTGACTATCCACAACATTAACAACTTCCTGCTAGACATGGTCATGGACGGTCATGGAAGGGCTGGCCAACAGACTGCACTGCAATGAGTAATCTTCAGTGGAGATTGCAAGCCTCTAGTACCACCTCATTTTGATCTCTGCAAACTTGGGTTTACAGCTGGTTGTGGTTTCCTGCCTCTGTTTCTTACAAATAGATCTTTCTTGAAATAGAAACACTTGAAATAACAGCTGTTGTCTGAAATGGGTCTTAGAAATACCAGCAGTAGTGTTATACTAATAGGGCATCTGCTGTGCTTTAGTTGGGCCTGATGCTTGCATGCATGCAGTCATAAAACAATGTTGAGCTGAATGTCAGCCATTATTGTGTTCTAAGCAGAAGCCCCCCCACCAAAAAAAAAAAAAACAGCAAATAAATGCAAGTTAATGAGCATGAAACTTAACCAGCACATGTGCAGTGCAATATATGTGGTACAAAGGCTATAGTTAATGACATATATGTATATGTAGGGTACACAACAGTATATTGGTGTGTGGCACAGTACTGTTGCTGCAACCTGCTGTGACAAGCCTGCATGAATTGTTGGTCATTATACTTGCAATGCCACCTTAACAGTTTTTTGGCCAAGACATGTAGAAACACTGATATAAGACACCAGAAAGACTGAAATAATAGGAATACCAGAACAAAATTAACTGTTTCCTTATTAAAATGTTCTGTGTTGAATCCATCTGTAATGGTGGGATCATTAAATAGTGGCAAAAGATAAATTGACTGCAAATCAAACAAAATTAATATTTCACCAGCAACTGCAACACAACCTTCGTTTTGAATTCCTTCAGGAGACCAAAGTAAAATGTAGCCTTGTGTCCAGAGTATCATATTTTGAGTGTTTGGCCACAGTCACTAAGGGTGGGGGAGGAGAAACTATCTTATTAAATAAGAGAGTTGGTTGGGTACAGTAACAAGTCTTCCATGATGATTGCAGTAGGTGGCTTATATTACAGGGCATATGATTCAGGCCCTGCTATTCTTGTCAAATATTATGGTCTCAGTTCAGATGGAGAACAATCACTTGACAGCCTGACAGCCCAACTTTAGAAGCTTCAACTCCTTCCAGAAAATAGAATCATGGGGAGAGCTTTGAATATAGTGATGGATCCAGGAAGGGACAGGATTCCTGAGGGGTGAGTGTGGTTCCCTCATTCAAATGGAAAACTTAAAAGTGTAATTTTTGAATCTGACTGTATTGATGCCTGGGGGGAGTTTAACCCTATTGACAATTGCTATACATATGTATATACATTCCAAGGGATAGCTAGTAGATTAGACATGTGGCTGGTATTTAGAAAATGTAATAACTCCATGATTGTTCCTAATGTGAGTTTTGATCAAGCCATGATTCTAATCCCCTTAAGGCAGAGTAGAATTTCCTTACTGTTCAAACATTGGCATTAGGACCCATTATTATTAAAAAAAACAAAGAATTTAAAGCTTCTGTTTCTATTCTGATTGACAAATTTTGGAACTAGTCCATAGACACTGTGAATGACAATGCTAGAAGTAGCTGGTTCCTTTTCAAAGTCAAGTTTAAGAGGTGGGTCTGTCCCAATGAGAACTGGAATAAAGTTGAAAAGCAGAGAGGAAAACAAAAGACTGAGCAGCTAATTATCAGTAAGGAATAGCAGTTTTTGTGGGATAAATGCAGGAACCTTGTTTTGTAAAGAGAGAGCAAAGATGTAAAAGTCAAATATATATGTATAGGCAGAATGGCAGCTTCTGAGCAAGGGGATAGACATCATCAATTTTATTGGGCAAAAGAAGTTTTATCACACAAGCTGCTCACTCAAAAATGCAAAGAGAGGCACCAAGAGATTGCAATTACTGCCCTCAGGAACATTCAAGAAGGCGTGTGTACAGGGGCAGAGGCAGTAAGTGATATCATGGCAAAAGTGCATAGCAAGTGTACAAAAACGGAAAGGTCATATGCGACTCCTAGTACAGTAGTGCACCTCAACTACATCTACCCTCAAAGTCTCAATGGGGTAAGTAAACAGACCTTAGTTAGACCTTGGTCTTGCCAGAGATTTGAGGTGCATGGCTTGGCTTAAAAAGGACCTTGTAGTCATTAGCCTAGCAAACACCTATGAGCCTCCTGTATGAGGAAATCATGGAGGCTATAAAATGATTTACTACCAGGAAACGTACCAGGTGTTGGCAGCTTCTCAGCAGATTTTTACAGAGCCTACAAAAGAATGCTATTTATCTCTCTTTTCCATATATTCTCAGAAGCAGTGGATGCTCAGTTATTTTCACAAGACATCTCCCTAGCTAAAATGTTAATGTTTCCCTGACAGTTCTGATTGTATCCTCCTGGCAGTAGCTTTACTGCTGAATTTTAGCAAAGCATGTAACTCCATCTCCTGGCTGGTTATATGGTAGACTATGGCTAAATTAGGAATATCCAATATGTTTATTAAGTGGTGTCAGGTACTTTATCTAAAGCCCCTGGTCCAAGTGACCTTGAACAGTTGTTATTCAAAAATGTGTGAACTCCAAAGGGGGCATGTGACAAGTATTTCCCTTACTATTTATCATAGTTGCATATCTTATTGATCTTTACTTGAGTGAGAGAGCGGTTTGACTCCTTTCATGTAATAATTATGGAATGGACCACACCTTTAATGAGTTGCTTATCAATGACTGAGTGAAGAGTAATTGCCCACTGTGTCAATGCTGGCAGAGACTGTATCTTCAGATAACCAGTCATATCCCCAAACCCAATACTTCCACTCTTTGGTGTCTACAACCACCACTGTATGTTATCTAGTTTTCCCTTTATCATTATTTTCCCTCTGTCGAATGTCTCCTTCACTATTGTGTCACCACTCCCACACTCTGTTACTCCACACCCTGTTAGTCATGGCTGTCTTCCCTTGTGACCTATCCTTGCTTCTTATACACCTTTTACTTCCCTGACTTCCTTTCTCAACTTTTCATTCTTCAAAAAATAAATAACTAAATAAATAAATAAATAAAAATAAAAAGGGCATCTGTCCCCGAAATATACTATCGCTACTACTACTAATAATAATAATAATAGTACCTCACCTTCGTATCAATTAAGGATGGCAGTCAGTAAATAATTAACAATATTGCTGTAATTCACAAGTATTACTGATTGAAGAATCTGAGAGGTATGGTCCTATCCCACCTCCATTCTATACCTTCCTTATTTGCTCAACTTGTGTTCTGTCCTCTGCTTGCTTCCCTGTTTCATCTCTGTCCTATACTCCCTTTCCTGACTTTTAATCTCATCAAAAAATAAAGAAACTTACACACACACACTCACACACACACACACACACACACACACACACACACACACACACACACACACACACACACACACACACACACACTGCAAAAAGGTTGCAATGTATGACCAAACAGAGTAATTGTAAGAAGGCTGGCATATAGCAACATCACTAGACATCTATAACCAGAGGGAAATTATAGTTTCCATCCTATAGCAAAGATGAAGACAAAACACTTGAATGCACTAAGAACTTGCAGTTCTGCAAATGAGCTGAGCGTGTTTATTTTATCGTGGAGTTTGGCACTATCTAATTAAAGGTAAGTATGAGCACATGACTCTCAACCGCTTAGTACAAGAAATCTGGGAAAAAACAAAAATACGGACAGACTTGAAACAGCACTTTTATAAACATAGAAAGTTGGTAGAATAACAGGTTTTGTATTATCATGCATTTCTGAAGGATATTAAGTCTGATTCTCAAAGTATGTCATTATTTATTGACTTCAGTTCTCAGAGATTTGATAAAAACAACAAATTTTATGAGGAACAGACCAAAAATATAAGACAAACAAATCTGGACATATATCTGGACAGTTCAGAAGTATGTCTAGCATTTTCAAGTGTAGCAGACGAGAGATATATTCCTAACCCATATCCATCCAGTTTCTTCTTAGGTCACCTTGACTGCCATCCTCTGTGTGCTAACCATTTTACTCTTGTTTCTGTATACCCATTTCCAACCTCCTACCTTGCCTTAAAATAAATACAACACACACATAACCACAATATAGGTAAGATAATGGCCTATTTAAACTGTTTAGTATTCAGTCTGCAAATGAACTACATATCCCAGATATATTATAATTTCAGTCTAACATCTTCAGTGGCTGCCCTTGGTAATACAATTATATGTATCATATTAATATCAAATCCATGAGCTTGTAGCCATTGATGTATGCTTGCCTGTCTGTCCTCTTCACTCACCTTCATCCGGCTCCATCTTTACCTCATCATCTTTTGTCATCCTATCTCCTTGCTGCTTCTTAGTTGTCTCTGTCTTATACCCTACACAACATTTATTCTTAAGAAAAACAGCAAGTCTCACAACAAAAATGTACACAAAGGATTTATAAAAAGCCATCTATCTGCAGTATACATTGCACAGCAGCTGGATGAGAGCAACTTCACTGTCCAGATGATTGTACAGAAAAATTGACACATCTTGTCCTATGGAAAAAAAATAGAGAAAAATCCTCTGAATGCCCTGAGACCTAGACATCCATCTCACAACTGAGCTGACCCTTGATGTACAACACCAGGCAATACTGACATAAGGTCAAGTTAATATTTTCACTTTAACAGCTTCCATAGCTTCAAAAAATGTGTATCAATTACTAATCACTTGCAATGCATCTATGACATAAGTCTAAACATAATGGATGTATTTAACCATTTGGCAATTATGTGTTTATTGTCAATACACTATGGGGAGGGTTTTGATCTCATGATTGTTGTATGCTGTTTATAGATGTTAATTTTTCAGTCTTTCACATTGTTCCAACATTGTCTTGAAATGTATGTTTTCTGATCCTATTATTATTTTTTATATGGCTCCAAGTGATAATGCACAACAACACAGAGTATCTGTTAGGCAGAAAAAAATGGCAGTTGGCATATTCCTATCTGCCTCATAGTCATCTGACAACAAATCCTCAGAAACTGAGGAACATGTCTTACTTCTTCCACAAAATTCTATTCATACTCAGTAGTTTTAAAGTTTGTAATAAACCTTTTAGCTAAAGCAATCAATTCTCCCTATTTAACATAAAATCACTCTGAGAAAGATAAATGCTTTACTTTTTGTTGCCTTTTTTTCTAGGAACATCCCAAGAAAGGGACCAACATAAGATTACCTTATCCTGAAGAACAGGTTTCTATACCCTGCTATACAAGGATGTACTCACTGTTGAAACATACATGCCCAAAGAAATGCCAGATAAGTGCACCTCATTTGCTACAGAGGATGTGGCTAACAAGCAGTCCATAGTGTCTGAAGGCACTACACCAGAGGGATCTGGAGAAAAACGTGAATGGTCAGAGGAACAAAAAATGGCCACTGCAGAGTCACGCTGAAGTGGCTGAGGCTCTGGTTGATCCAGCTGTGTCAACAAGAGCTCCTTAAACAATCTTTTCTTCTTTGCAACAGATTAAGCAGGAACTGAGGAAGAGGAAAGCTGACCCATGTCCCAACTCAAAATGAATGTGACTCCAAGTCAAAGTTGCTAGAAGGAGTCACTAACTAGATAGGTTGTCACCAAAGTATACACAAGCACCAAACACATTTAATTTCCACAAAACACATACTCCCCAATAAAAATCAAAAAGTAATACAAAACCAGCACATCCTTTCTGCAAATTAGTGTCAAAATTAAGAAAAGACAGTCCCAGTTGAAAATAACCAGCTAAACCAGATGTTTCGACAAAATAGTAAGCACAATTAAACTGTTCATATTTGTAAAGAGATCTATTACAATTAGTTATAAAAAAAGAACATGTATGAAAGGGATTCTCTAAATGGGACTTATCTGCCCTGCAATAGATGATGGGAGCTGACCATCGGTCCTTTGAATCCCAGAAAGACCACTCTTATGGGTGGCAAGAAAGTACTGAAGTACTTCAGTGCCCAAGCTCCTGCTTTTTCCACATAGTAGCTCAAGACATGGCAGCCTGTGGAGTGAAAACTTTTAGAAGACAAAACAGCTGTTTTATTCCCAGCAGGGTATTATCCTTATAGATACGTTTACTGCAGTAGTGATTTATGATGAACATCAGAATAGCAGTTGTTTGTTAGATTTGCAAGGAATTTACATGAGTGAAACGTACTTTTAGAGCTGAAGAAAAAGTCATTTTCGGAGGGGTTTTTTTAAGTATTATTTGATTTGAGAAGGGGGGAGTCATTTGCATGAAATAGTCTTTTTAGTTTTGGGAATTTTATTATTAAGGAGAATAAAATAGGTTCTACAACTGTGCCTTGAGATACACATGATATGAGGGTAGAATTTGAGGAGATAGAATTATGGAAGCAAACTTTGACCTGCCTCTTGGTCAGGTAGTATCTCAATCAAGTGAGATAAAACTGGAAGGAATCCAGCAAGGCCACATTTACAGCTCTGTGGGTCATGGTCTGACAGCTGACAGAGTCTGACTAAGTCAATAGCTATGGCTTCACTGATGTCCTGTCTATCATTCTTTGGCCCGTATGGTTGGTATCCACATACAGTATAATTGCAATTTTATAGGATGGATGAAAACTGTGCTGGGCATTATCAATCATTTCTACTGAACTGAGAAGTTAATTGTGGCTAGACATATGCAAAATCAGACTGACATTTTCCCATGTGAGAGAAAAACTAGGAAGCAAGTAGGAGAAACAGAGTGTGAGAATGAGTAAATCTGGAATTAAGGAGTGGCAAGAATTTTGTTGCTGTAGTTGTGAATAATAACTATACAAAGATATTAGGCAACAGAAGTCTTTTTCCCCAGTGTGGTTTTATTTCCCACTTAAAATAAGCCCTCCTCTCAGACATGTGTACACATCTGAATGCATTTATAAAATACTTAGAATTAGCAACAACAAGGTTGGAGTTCCAGTGTGCTGTGTTTTATAAAGAAAAAAGTAAACACATAATTGCATCTATTAAGAGACTCAGAAAGTAACTGGGTTTTTAATATTTTTATAATGCATCATTTTTAAAGAAACATACACATATCTGGTTCAAAGAAATTTCACATCTGTTTTACAGAATCTGTGTTTTTTGAACATAGAATGGGAACAATTACAGTCAAATTGGAAAAGTAGTCTGCATGTCTGCTAGTGGAACTGGGAAATTATGCTTAACTTGAAAGGTGTGTTGAAACATACTCTTCTAACAACATTTCTGTGTTAGTACAACATACTTAATAACATTTTCTGGGCAGCCAAAGTTAAATTTTATATGAAGGCACTGACAATAATAAAAAAATACTGTTCTAAGAATTTGTGTCGAACTGTAGGAGAAAGATCAATAAACAAATGTTTGTTTAAAACACAGATGAACTTTTTAGAAAACATTGTCCAAATAATACAGTACTCCAAATTGAAAGTGAGGAATAAGTGAGATTGTGGAAAAAAAATAGTCTATATTAACCAGAAAGAAGGAGCAAATTTGGAAAATGGGAATGAAGTTTATGAATTGAAGAAGGGAACAAAAATTCTTGATTAACTTGGAATAAATGGATGCAAAAATAAGGTAGTAAGGCATAATAATGTTCTAGGTGCACTGTATAAATATGAAGATATTTGATAAAAAAGTAAAATTCAAGTGAAAACATACACCGGTGACGATCAAATGAATGTGTCATGAGAATAAATACATATGAAAAAAAAAAGAAAGCTCAGCAAGAAGTAAACCATTTGAACTGTTACTGGAAACAGAAGAGGAGCCAAGGAATAAAATATGTATGTGCAGAGACTTTCAAAATAAAAATGAGTGGTACTACAATGGGAGAGGTCACAGAAGGAAAGAAATAAAATATGTATGTGCAGAGGTTTTCAAAATAAAACGAGTGGTACTACAATGGGTGAGGTCACAGAAGGAAAGAAATAAAATGTGTAAGTGCAGAGGCTTTCAAAAGAAAAATAGGCTATACTGGAATGGATGAGGCCACAGAAGGGGAATTTATTTTTGGTACAGTACTGATGGGAGGAAAGCAATGGAAAGGATCAAGGTATTGCTGAACATGGTATGAACATGGTCATTGGGAGAATAGTGTTCTGAAGTAGATCATGCCTTATCCAAATGATGGGGTGATGCTACTTTGAGTGCATGACTTTAACAGCAATCTCCCCATGGGCAGGAGGAAGACAATATGCATGAAGATGTTATAAATGTCAGATTAGGAAAGAAAATATTAAGTGCAACATAAGTTGTTTGGAAGATAAAAATGGATTTAGAAAAAGCACATTTTAAATATTAGTTTTTTTGGACTGAAATATGTCCACGAATAAAATATCTTAGGGAAGCCAAGAATAAATGGATGACCAGGTAGGCTGCCTTCGTAGGTCTATCGTGCATATAATAGACCTTCGAAGGCAGCCTACCTGGTCATCCATTTCTTCTTGGCTTCCCTAGGGTATTTTATTCGTGGACATTTTTCCTCCTCTGCATAGGATCTTGAATACTCGGGCCCCACAGACAATCATTTTCCTGCTGGACTGAAATATGTGAGAAAATGATTATAAAACATGCTTAGTTCTTGATTTTATGGCTATTAACTTGTTTAGACTGGGTAGACAAGAAAGGAGAGTGGCATGGTTAATTATTTACAAAGTAAGCTGGGAAAATGAGAAAAATAATAAAAGAATAAATGGGTTGTAGAGAGGCTATTTCCATTCAAAACCAGTGCATGAACCCTGCTTGACATAGTAACTTACTGTAAAATGAATTTTTGTGAAGAAAATAAGTTATGAACAGAAGAATTCTAAATATATGACATGAAAGATTACAACAAACTGACCCAGCAGATATGTGACAGTCCGGGGAACAAGAAAAGTTTTATATCCAATGAAATATTTCAGAAAAACAAGCAGTAGCTGTGGCAGTCATATAGCAGGCAAATGTATTCTGTCTAATGCAATAAAAGTAAATGTGCACCCCCCTTTTTGATTTAAAGAAGAAATACTACAATACTTTAATGGGAACTTTGGCAGGCAAAGCTATGATGAATAAAAGAAGACTGTTTTTTATACAACAGAGCAGTTTGTTAACTGGATTTTGGCAGCTGGTTCTATCTAATTCCATTAACGTCCTAGAGAAAAAACACTCTGTACAGAACTCCACTTGGTATATAAAGTTTTAGCACAACAGGAATACAGTAGTAATGCATTATATGCGTGCATTTTACAGTGTCAATTGGTATACTTTGCAGAATTATCCTATTAAATGGCACTGAATAAAATGCTAATTGGATATGGAGGAATAGCATACATTCATCTATAGAAGGCAAACAATTACAAATACTTTACATTTTATGCAGGAAATGTTCTATCCAAATTGCATAGTAATCAGCTACAAGAGTGTAAAACCAGGAAGAATACAGACATGGATATACATTTTTTTTATTTAATCTTCTCATCTGTTAACAGGCAGGAGACTTGATCCAGTGAAAACTTTTATCTGTCATTTTCTTGACCACAATCAAGTATAATTATAATATGCATAGACAACTGGGAGTAATTAGTTAAGGAAGAGCATGAGATGGAAGGTCTGGAGAAATAAACTCCATGTCAACAGGAAATGGAAGTCAGAAATAAATGCAGTCTGGCTTGCAAACAAACACAAAGACAAACACACAAACACACACATACTTGTACAAATTATTTTTTTCTTGAGCAGATTTTTGGCATTTTGCTTTTCAGAAGCAAAAATGTGTATGAACCGGGATGGTAATGCTGCCTGTTATTGTAACCAGATGATTCCAGAGGTAGAAAGTTTTATTTTCCATATACTGAGAAAAGGGTCATAGGAATGGAAACATAAGGACCCTCACCTGTATTGTATTACACAATAAGTACCATGATGCAGACTTTTATTTTTACTGGAGAACCTGTAAACAGTGGAAGAATAAAGAGCTTACTTTGCAAATAATTTGTCAGAAACTGTCACAGTTTCTTAGAAGTATCCAAGTCAACTAAGACTCTTATACTTGCAATCAATAGCTTGCACTGAACATTCAGCATAATCCAATGGAAAATTATCTGCAGCTTTACTGTGGACAGTGAGTTTTCATCTTTACATCTTTAAATCTGAGTGTGTAACAGAACTTATCAGTGCATTATTGTGTAACTTTACAATTGGATGTCCTTTTCCTAGATTCTCATCAGAAAGTATAATATCTAGCAACCATTTTAAAGTGAATTATTAGAAACTTAAACTGCGACTTCAGTCTTTATTCCATGAGAAATTTAGCTTCTTTATTTCCTTGTCTTGCTTAAATGAGATTGACAT
>NC_056751.1:515629680-515719680 GCF_019279795.1 Protopterus annectens | reverse complement strand
GAAGCCTAGATTTGTGAAAACCTTATCAAGCATATTTAGATGGATATTTAGCAGACAGATTTTGTGAGCAGCTACAACTGGGCCTGTCTCTGAGGGACATAGGTGTCAGCCCAGAAATGGCTTTACAATCACCCAATCAGTAGTGAAGGTTGCACTTGAACAGGATCATTGAGAAGCACTGCTTCACATGCAGTGGGAGCCGATAACAGAGGAGTGTAAGTCAATGGGGGATATATCTGTATCCCCTGCATGTTCTGTTTATGTTATAGGCTAGGTCGAGAACCCTGGCCCAAGTTATTCCTGTGCCATTTGGTTTGCAGATATCTAGCATTTCTAGCAGGGCAGGGTCTGAGACTTCTGTGTAGATTGGGCTTAGGTCACCTCTCAGCAGGTTGCAGAAAACTGAGTATAGTGACAGGTCTTGTAGTCTTTCAGTGTATCTGATGTTTGGAAGACCTGCATTCTCCCAGTCACAAACCTCTATTTTTTTTCTTTCAATTTCTGCAGTTGCTTGGTGAGGTACAAACAGAATGGAGCCTTGTACTCAATTAGTGGCCAGATAAGATGGAGTACAGCAGAGTTATGACCGCCCTTATCTTGGATGTGATGTCCAGAAGTATGACATGTGCAACATGCGCAATGCAGAATGCCTGTCTCATCACATATGGACACATAGTGATGACAGTGTAGATTGCTATGAACATGTGCTCACAAGTCTCACAACACTGTGTTTGAGCTGATAGGGGTGCTATGTATATCATAATTAGCAGGGGTACTTTATTGCCAAAGGGGACAATGAGGCATTATTTGCTGTAAGGTTCAGTCTGCAAGTTAGCACCAATCATTTGTCTTTGTCAACCCCTTCTGTAATATGTTACCATCATTGGGGGCATCTGTATGAGTGTGTCCATTTAACAGTCATCTGAAAAGATGATAAACCACAGGCTACCTACTGTTGGCTGTGTATCAGAAAAGTAGTTTCCACACAGCTGATGGCCCAGCGTAGATCCTTGTGGTATTCCACTGGTGAGTGGGCCACTGGTAGAGGTGCAGTCCCAACTTTTTGAGTGTGCATTTTGTTGGTGTGCCAGTTGCCTACCCAGGTAGTACTATATGTCTTAATTCCCAGATGGGGTATTTTTACTATGAGGCATGAATGGGGGATATTGTCAAAGGTCTTGGATAACTGAGCATAAGCAGTGTGTCCTGTAATCTGTCATCCAGGTCCTCAGTGTCAGCATCAAAGATCTACAAGGTTCAATAGGCAAGATCTATCCTTGACAAACACATGTCAACTCAAGTGTGTTAAAGGTCAACTATATCCCTGAGCATAAGGTCCATGCTGATCTTTTCTCTAGCCTTGCAGATAAGGCTTGTTAGTTTTATGGGTCAATATATGTAGTTCTGCATGTAACCAGATTGATGTGCATTGCATATGATACAACATGTAATATTAATTTCTGTAGTGTAGGTGATATATGTGTGGAAAAACTTACTGAGACATCAGGGTTGCAGTGCTTTTGGGGTGGGTGTAACACATAGCTGTATTGTAAATATGTGACATACTGTGAGATAGGGCCTTCATTTTTTTAATTTTTTTCCACAAGAAATGGACAATAAACAGCAATAATGCTTAATATGTAGTTTTCCATTATGCAACAGTTAGAAAGATGTATATGCATGCTGGATACACTTGTTTGCCCACTGCTTAGCAGTGCTCAAATGTGAGCCACATTGCTAATGTCTGACAGTTACTATTGAGTCTATGAAACACACCTGCTACTTACCTGACTCTGTGGCAGCATATGTTAATGCATTGATCCTTTCCTTTTTGGGCCCTGATGGTACTGGGTTTGAATCCTTTTCTCTCTCTCTTTTTTCATTTTTTTTTTCTTTTCCATTGTTTGTGCACTGCACTGCTTAGTGCGGAGGAAATGAAGGAAAATGAATGTCAGGTTTTGCTGTTTTTATCTGGCATGTGGGAGGTGCAGCAGTATGCAGACTGGAGTCCAGGAACAATCATGAACAAGACAGCCAAAATAGAAACTGGATGCATTTAATCAATACTATTGGTCATCATGCAAACCCGATAAGTGATGCTGCATGATACTTAACAGAGAGGCCTTAAGAATGAATAGTAAAATAGGCAGCATCATGTACCTAATTCAGTGGCAACAGTTGTAAGTGTAGGGCCAGAATACAAATGGTCCTGGGTTCTAGTGCAGGGTGGACAATCTTTGTTTTACTGTTTTGACAGTGCAGTTTATAGGCATGAACTGCAACATAGACAAGTGTTTTCTTAACCTTGTTATGGCAACAGATGTAAGTGTAGTACTGCATTACACATGGTCTTGTGTTCAAATACAGCATATTCCATATACTTTTATTGTTGTTCCACTTCCAGTCACTCTCACTTACAACACATGACATAGTGCAGCTGATATTAATTATATGTATGAGGGCTAAGACACTAATATTGTATCAGTTATTTATTTGCGTATTATCACATTTATTGTCAAATATATGACTGTGGGTATACTATGTACTATGTTCCTCTAAGTATATTTCTGCTTTCTGGGCTTGCATAATGTTCACATTTGACTAAAACACTTACACAAGAGCCTGTACATCAAATAACCTTGAAATTGCATTGCTTGCCACTGTTGCACACCACTTACCATTTCTCAAATATGTTGCTTGGTGGTATGCACCCCAAGCACAGATTCTGCGCAATGGTAAGTGGTGAGCAATATTTTCAACCAGTGTGCACACTCCCATTAAATGCAATACCTGGAAGTGGTGGGAAACTATCAGTCTCCATTGCTCTTGATCCATGGAAGACATAGCAGGCATTCTAAGAGAAGATGTGAGATTTAGGGCTCAGAGATGGGGTATCCAGGAGTGGAAGATTTTTGTTGGACTGCTAGTGAAACACCAGAGTGCCATGTTGCTGCAGGATCCCAGTATAAGTGAGAAGCTTGGGATGGTTTGGCCTGGGCTGTGACCATTACTACCGATATCCCAAACACTATTGAGCAATGTAGGAACCACTTTGTTGACCTATGTTGGAGGAAGAATGGTTCCCTCAAAGCCTGGATTGAGGAATTTATGATGGAGAAGATCCCACAGATGTGTAAGTATCAAATACAGAGAGTTAAACAAAACAAAACCACCCAAAAGCAGCAAAAAGATAAAAGAAGCATGCTGAACAGGCCACCAGCAAAATCCTAGTTTATTTAAGCGCTTTTTGTCAAGTTTCAGACTTCATCAGCATAAAGTCACATGATCAAAGCAACCATAAGTACGCCACCCCAGCTACCCATTGGTCAATGTAATTACATAATTTCCTCAAAAACATACAAAGTTTAATAAAAGTTGTTAAAACTAAATATTCATCACAAAAAATAAAACATGATGAATAAAAAATAAAAATACAACAACTACATACTTCTTATAGAAAATCCATAGAATTTCTTTGAGTTATTTTTTAAAATTAAAATCTATCATTGAGACCTGGTATTTGACAGGTATTAGTTTTAATCTGCCATGTCAATTCCTTAAGTACTAGGCATTCGTCCATTGCCCCCCCCCTTATTCCAAGGTCCACATGGTCTATGGCTCCAAACTTAAAGGTGTGTGTAGGACATGCACACATGTGCTTGTATAAAGCAATGTTTGTATTTTTATTCTTGATGTCATACAGTTGTTGATATACCCTTTACCTCAGTGCTCTTTTGGTGTTACCAAAATAGAAGCTGCGACATACACCACCCTCTTTGAGTAACAAAAATATTTCTTAGTAGGTTTTACCATTCCATAACCTGTGATTTTTATGGCCTCACATTGAAACATGGCTGGACACTGACTACATTTCCCGCATTTATAGCTCCCACCCAGTGTAGGTGCACTAAAGTCTCTTTCTAACAGGACCTTCAGACAGACTTCCTTCTTGTACACTATAGTGGGCTTTTTTCCCACTACTGAGTGAACTTCATTATCAATAGTAAACATGTCCCATAATCTACATATAATATTCCTAATACCATAAAAATCAATACTAAAAAGAAGAATGAAAGCTCTTGAGAAACAGTCCTGTCTCCCAGTCTGGGTTATTCCAGTGGGGTCATTCTCGTTGGACAATAAGCAAAAAAAAATACCGGTTTCCCTTTTCCTAATCACCTCATTCACAATGTCCTGAACAAACTTGCCAAAGTAACCCCTTTCGGTCAACATGTCTTTTAACTTTACACACTCACTCAAAAAAATCATCCAGTCCTGACACCATTCTAGCTAACCTAATGTACTGGCCCTTAACTAGGGCTCTTTTTTGGTGCACCGGGTGCCAGCTGTCAAAATGCAACAATGGGTTTGAGTATGTTGGCTTCCTATACAAATGAAAAGTGAAAGCCTTGTTTGCATAATCTTTTTTAACTGTTACATCAAGAAAATTCAGTTGGTCATTGTCTCTAGCCATGGTAGATTTAAGGAAGGAGGTGGTATGATTAATGTAAGTGAAGAACCTATCCAATTCCTCTTCACCTCCCTTCCAGAAAATCACCAAGTCATCAAGGTACTGCCCGTATAGTGCCCAGGAGTCTTTGTAAGTTGAATGTAGAATAAATAAATCCTCCCAGTGTTCCAGTACAATGTTGGAAAAACTGGGGGCACAACAGATGCTCATCGCCACTCCTTGTTTTTGTTTAAAAAGCTGGCCCTCAAAACAAATGAAATTGTTTTCAAGCATAAGCTCCATATATGTACATATGGTCAGGATGGTGTTGTATGCTAGGTTGGAATTGAAACACAAATATTCATAAAACCACTCCAGACCCTCATGGTGTGGGATAACTGAGAATAAATCTTTAATGTCGATGGTCACCATTATGATGCCAGCATCAAACATCTCAGGTTTTATTGTGATGAGAAAGTCCCAGGAGTCCCTAATAATAGCACCTCTTCTATCAAGTAATCCTTTCACTTTGCAATCAATAAATTTTGCTAGGGCAAATGGCTTGGAGGCCTTGGCATCTACTATTGGACGCAGGGGTGGGTTGCTAATGGACTTGTGAATCTTCGGGATCCCAAAAATAGTTGGGATCCTTGCTTTCTTAGTGTCTAAAAAATCGTGATCACTCAGTTCCAACTGACTATTCAATAATAATTCTTACAAGGTAAAATCAATATTTCTCTAAGCAATGTTCATCTCATTGCATGAGACTTCAGTGTAAGTGTCACTAAACAACAATTCAAACATTTTACTATTGTATTCAGAAATGTCCATCACAACCGACCCACCACCCTTGTCCTGTTTCATAATACAGACATCCTTCTTAGCCAATATGTCATTAAGCCATTTTCTCTCACTGTTATCCAAATTAGGGGCTTCAGTGATACCTTTATACCTCAGTTTCCTGATTTCTTTCTCAGAAAGAGTTTCAAATCACTGAACCAGTGGACAGGAAGGGGGTATGAAGGTACTAGGTCTAATCAAATGGGAATCCAATACTGCTAGGTTTTGATTGTCTACAAAATGAAGGGCCAAATTCAATTTCCTGGTAAACAATTTCAACTGTAAAATAGTTTCAGCCAGGTTGCCCGTTTTCGCTGATACAAAGTTCAAGCCTTTAGAAAAGAGTTCGGCCCATTCCCATTCAATCACCAGGTAACTAAGATTATAGATACTAAAATCACCTTGTACGGTTTTAATAATTTTGCATACATTAAAATTATGACCTTAGAATAAGAGGGGGACCACTGGACAAATGGCTAGAATTTATGGAACTGGCATGGCAGATTAAAACTAATGCCTGCCAAATACCAGGTCTCAATGATAGAATTTCTTTGAGTTCTGTTTTAAAATTAAAATCTATGTATTTTCTATAAGGGTATTTGTTCTATTTTTATTTTTTATTCATCATGTTTTACTTTTTGTGAAGAATATTTAGTTTTAACAACTTTTATTAAGCTTTGTATAATGCTTGTTTTTAATGAAATTATGTAATTATATTGACCAATGTGTAGCTGGGGTAGTGTACTTATGGTTGCTTTGATCATGTGACTTTATTCTGATGAAGTCTGAAACTTGGCTAACTACAGAGAGTACTTATCAGGTTTAAAAAAGAATATAGGCAAGATGGGTATTCATAATGGTATTCTGTTCTGTTCTGTGTTTTCCACAACTGCCATTGAAAGGGAGTGTAATGTTAGGACCTATGCCACTAGACTGGTGAGGATGAGTGATGTATGTGGTATGTATGCAGCAGAAGAGTAGTGTTAATGTAGCATGAAAAGTTAAAAAATATATATTTTTAGTATTTTATACAGTTGTATCAAATTAAGCATGTATATCTCAGCTGTAAAAGCAAGTATCCATGCACTAGTCTGTAGAACAAAGATAGCTTGTTTGGTATTTTATACAGTTATATCACATTGAACAATCGTGTTTGGTATTTTATATAGTTGTATCAAACTGAACATGCATATTCCAGCTGTAAAAGCAAGTATGCATGACCCGCGGTGATGGTGCTGCAGTAGCATTGTCGCCTCACAGTAAGACACTGTCTGGTTCGATTCTCGGCTAGAGCATCTTCTGCGTGGAGACATGCATGAATGGGCGTACCTTTGTTGAGGGTTGTGCATCAGGGCTGGTAACTCGGCATGTAAAAATCAACTACCAATCATTAGCAGACCAGAGTTCCACTGTGGCGACCCCTAACCGGGAAAAGCCGAAAGACACAAGCAAAGTCTGTAGCACAAACCAAGATAATAGAGTCAAGTAATTGTATGAATGCATTGTATGTTACATATGAAGGTACTGATCTTGTCTCTTTATTGTTCTCTCACCCCAACCCTTATCTCCTTTTTTTTTTTTTTTTTAATTTTATGTGTCATTAAAATGTGTCCATGTCATACATGTGTGCCACTTCACAAAATGCTCCACAACACAGTGGGGTAGGCTTGCCTGCCCCACAGTATCCATCTGCACCTACTTCACCAGCCCTGGCACCATTGCCCAGCATGTCTGGGAGCTGACCTGCCAGCACCTCTGCGGCCCTGCACTACCTTCCCCCTCAGGTAGTTCTGCCCTGGAGGATAGGCCAGTGGTTCCCTCCAGGTGCAGTGGCAGGGTTTGTGAGTTTATTACCTGAGCTGAACTGCCAGGGATGGTGTACAGGGTTATGTGTCACACTGTTGTTGCATGCCTATGGCAAATAGAGGGGCTGCTCTCCGTTATTTTACATGGGACCAATAGGATGACGAGGAGACACTGAGTGCTCCAGCCAGTGGCAGAGTGAGTTGATAGTGATAACAGTCCTGTGGATGAGGACTAGATTCTCATTGTCAAACAGCTTGACATCCATGGGTCCTGGATGTCACTACCCTCACCCCATCCATGGTGTCTACCGAACTCTTGTGTCCATCAGTGTCTCTGTGTCTTGTCTTGTTTGTCTTGTCTGTCTACAATTGCTTCTTCACCTGCCCAACTTGTCAGACCAAAACATACCTACATCCCTTCCCCAACATTCCTCTCTCTACCAAAAATAAATAAATAAATAAATGAACACCTGTCCCACTAAAAAAAAAAAAATCATGCCATACACAGCTCTCCATTTCATTCATGTGTCTTCTTCACACATTTGATTCAGCCCAGTTGGTAATATAGTATGATTGTGTTGTGGTCACCCCTCTCTCAGGAGGTGACAGTCCAAATTCAGCTAATATTCTGCATATATTATCAGGTTTTATTGATGAAGAAATGGACTGCTATGGTTCTTTCCTACCTTCCTCCTGCAAATTGTCCACTTCCTTTGTAGGACATGACACTACATGTGGAAACATTACAAACTGAGGGCTCTATCTAACTGTATGTCATATATTTAAAGTACATCCATGTCTTGGCACCCCCCACAAGCTCTACAGCCTAGTGGTTTCAGTACGTATCCCACACATATATTAACCACACTGCAGAATTTAATATCAAATGTCATGTCATATGTAATGCACATCAATCTGGTAACATGCAGAACTACAACTTCTGACGCATACACCTAAAAAGCCTTATCTCCATGGCTGCTGCAGGAATCAGTATGGAATATATCCACAAAGACTGAGAGGACCTTCATCATACTTGAACCTAACCGTTTTGGGTTTTGCAAGGGTAGATCTCACTCAACAACCTTTGTGGACTTCTTGGATACCAACCCCAAACACCTGGATGAAGGATGACAGGACATATTGCCTATGTTAAGTTATCCAAGCCCTTTGACACTATCCTCATTCATGTCTCATAGTGAAGATCTAACATCTGGGAATAAGGCCTTAAAGTTCTAGATGGAGAGCCAACTGGCTCAACAACAGAACACGCACTCTCAAAGTTGGGGGACAGCACCTCCACCAATTTAACCTAGGGTTCTCAACCTAGCCTGCAACATAAAGAGAACATGCTGGGAAGACAGATATTTTCCACAGCGATTCACACTCCCCTGTAATAGGTTCCCACTGCATGTGAAACAGTGCTCCTTAAAGACTCTGTTCAACCACAACCTTACTACTGGTTGGGTGCTGATAAAGTCAATGGGCTGGCACCTATGTCCTTCATGGACAGAGCCAGTTGGTGCTGCTCACAAATATACTATGCTAATAGTGACGATCCAGCAATGCTCAGTATTAATACTTCTGTTTTTACACTTCCAAAAGCCCTAGGACTATTAGCCTCATATGAACCTATAAAGCTATGTGGCTATGCAGGCCTCAGAACTAGTTGTCAACTACATGGCCTGCTGACATCATTTACTTTAAGTTCACCTACACTCTTGAATAAAATAGACTTGTGCCATTAAGCTTGCATAACATACTGTGCTTTCTGTAGTCTGTGTACTTGGGTAGGGTTTCTGTTCTCACTGCAGTTGACTGCATGTGTGTGTGTGTGTGTGTGTGTGTGTGTGTGTGTGTGTGTGTGTGTGTGTGTGTGTGTGTGTGTGTGTGTGTCTGGACAGCAGAGCATATGTGTGTATCCTACAGTTACTTTTCCAGTTACATTGATTACCAGTATTTTCATACATGCTCATGCCTACAGATCCATTTCATAAAGGCCATCCAAGGTCTTGTCTCTAACATAGCCTGTTGATGTCACCTATTATAAGTCCACCTGCACTGCTGCATAAATCAAACTTGACCTGCGGTGCTAGCGTTAAATACCGTGTTCTGTAGTCTGTATCCTTAGATATGTAGGGGTTCTGTTTTCACTGCATTCAACTGTGTGTGTGTGTGTCTAGATGGCAGAGCAGACTTGTGTATCCTACAGTTACTGTTCTAATTACATGGATTGCCAGCATTTTGATACTTACTCGTGTCTACACATCCATTTCATGCAGGCCTCCCAACCTCTTGTCTCCCACGTGGCCTGCTGATGTCATCTACTATAAGTCCACCTGCACTCCTGTATAAATCAGACTTGACTTGAGGTGCTTGCATTAAGTAATGTGTTCTGTAGTCTATGTGTTTAGATAGGTCAGGGTTCTGTTCTTACTGCAGGCAACTGTGTGTGTGTGTGTGTGTGTGTGTGTGTGTGTGTGTGTGTGTGTGTGTGTGTGTGTGTGTGTGTGTGTGTGTGTATATGTGTGTGTGTGTGTGTGTGTGTGTGTGTGTGTGTGTGTGTGTGTGTGTGTGTGTGTGTGTGGGTGTGTGTGTCTAGACAGCAGACCAAGCATGCATATCCTGCAGTTGCTTCTTCAATTGCATGAATTGCAAGCATATTGCTCATGCCTATGTATCCATTTCATACAGGCCTCCTGACTTCTTGTCTCCTACATTTCTTCTGATGTCACATACTATAAGTTCACCTGTTCTCCTATATATATGTATCAGAGTTGAGCTTTGGTGCTTGCTAATCTAACTGTTGAAGTCGATAATTATTTTGTTTGTATTGAGGCATCATTCTGGATGAAGGTAGAATGCTGATTAGTGCAATGGACATACCTGTCTGAGGTAGATAATCTAAGAGCTCAGTCATATCTCTCTTCATATAGTCCATTGAGGTACATTTCAAGTCATTAACTTCAACGTGGAGTATGGCATAGGATCATAGGATTATAGGAGGTTACTAGGCTAATGACCCTAGGGCCCTTACAAGCCTAGCTAAGTTTTACCTTTACTTCCACGATCAGCACCTATCGCCCTTGTCCAAGAGGGACATAGGTGGCACCTCTTGGGTGAACTTTTGGTTACCCATCCAATTATACAGATTGTGTTTGAAGAGGGCCAATGAGGTGTTCAGCTTGACATGAAGTGGGAGTCTGTTCCAAAGGTTTGATAACCTCTGGGACACAAACATCTCCCTCCAGCAGTTTGTATTTATGTCACACACCAGGTTAAGGCCATTAGAGCAAGATCCTCTTGTACCATTTGTCTTATTCATATGCAGCATTTCCAATAAAGCAGGGTCAAAGATGGCATTATACACAAGGCAGAGATCACCTGTGAGCAGTCTGCATAAAACAGACAGAAGAAAGTGACAGTGATTTTAGATGGTCCTCATAGGACAGATGCTGAAGACCTTGAATTTTTCTTGTGAGGAAACGTTGTGGTCTCTCCAGCTGCTGCAGGTAAGTGGAAAGGTTGTTGTTCTTCTTTCAGCTTTTCCCAGTTAGGGGTCGCCACAGCAGAACTCCAGTCTGCTAATGATTGGCAGTAGATTTTTACGGTGCCAAGGTGCCAGCTCGATGCCCAACCTTCACTGAAGGCACACCCTATGCATGTCTTTCGAACACCACTCAACCACGGGGAGGACATGCAGACTCCACACAGAAAGTGCTCCAGCCGAGAATCAAACTACATACCAAAGAGTGCATTGTAGTCAATTACTGGCCTGATGAGGGAAGAGTACAAGGAGGTTATAACTTCCCTTTTTCTGGAGGCAATGCCCTTGCTTTTGAGATGAGCAATATAGAATGCCCTTCTTGCCACTGTAGAGGCATGGTGATCAAATGTAAGTTTGCTGTGTTCCCAGGTCTCTCACTACTGAGTGCATACTTAGGGTGTTGTTATTGATGTAGTAGTTAGCAGGACCATCACTTTTACTGAAAGGGATGATAATACATTTTTTGCATTAAGTTTAAGGCCATGACTTTGGCACCAGTCATTTGTTTGTGTAAGACCCTCTTGCAGGATGTTGACATCATTTGGAGATTCTATGACCACTCACAGTTTGCAGTTATCAGCAAAGTTTGTCAGCCACAGACCTTTAGTTTTAACTTGCACTTCAGAGAAAGAGATTTCAAACAATAGAGGTCTGAAAACTGATCCCAGTGGAACACCACTGGTTACAGTTCTGTTGTTGGAGGTGGATTCCCCTATTATGACTATATGGGTTCTATCAGTGAGACAGTTAGCGAATCATCTAATGATATACAGGTTGATACCTAGCTGGGTGAGTTTGTCAATTATGCCTGAGTGGGGGATAGTGTCAAAATCCTTGGCTAAGTCTAGGTAGGCTGTGGGCACAGATTTCCCCTCATCAAGGGCCTTGGTGACTGTCTCAAAGAAGCCACCAGGTTTAATAGGCATGATCTCCCTTTGACAAATCCAAATTGAGTAGGGTCAAGTATTTGGAGGTTACCAAGGTCTTTGCTTGATAAGATCCATAATGATTCTCTCCATGGCCTTGCAGATAAGGCTAGTCAGGCTAATAGGTCTATATTTCCCAAGGTCAGTGGAAGTGCCACCTTTATGCAAGGGGATAATGGTGGCCTTTTCTCATTCAGCTGGGATGAAGCCAGTGCTTAAACTATGATTGAAAATAGTACCCAATGGTGTTGCTAATTCTTGTTTGAGCCCATATGGAATGCAGCCTGGGATGTTATCATGTCCCATGGATGGTGTGTTTTTGACCTTAGAGAGGGTGTCCACTACCTGCTCTTTAGAGATACAGGGTAGAGGACAGGTGGTAGGGATGTCTTGGGGTAAGTGTGTCAGGGAAAGGGGAGTGAAGTTTTCACAGAATCTTTCAGCTAACAGGTTAGTAATGCCCACAAGCTCGGTATATGTGGTATCATTAACTGCCAGTTCAGGACAAATCTGAGCCTTTCCTTTTAGGTTATGAATGTAACAGAATGCCTGATGGTTGTCCTTAGTTGAGGAAGCTAATTTGGATTCACAGTTAGCTTTGGAGGACATCACAAGGAGTCTTATGTGCTTGTTTAAGCTGAGGAGGGAGTGTTTCAGTTTAGGGCTATCTCTCTTACTCTTATACAGCAATTTCTTCCTCTTATTGTAAAGCCTGTTAATGGCAGTTGTCCACAAGACAGGTTTGCTCTTCCTTGAGTTGCTTGATTTGGTCCTATCAGGTACAGCTGCATTAATGCAGTTGTTCAGGTGTTTGTATAGAACATTTGTGTAGAACTCAGCATAGTTGCCAGCTCCATCTGTGGGAAGAGGTGCAGTGAAGCTATTTATACCATACTGTAAGAGGTTATAATCTGTTTTGGAGATGTTTTTTAGTTTAGTTTATGCTACGGGGAATCAAGTGTGATAGTAACTTTGAATGAGATTGATTTGTCGTCAGATCTCACCAGAGAAGATCTCACAATGGGGGGGGGGGGCTACAGTGGTCCCCGATATTGGTAAGCACCATATCCAGGATGTTGGCACCCCTTCTGGGGGTGTCAACTAGCTGGACCAGGGCAATGGAGTTAATGAAGTAGAGGAAAACTTTGCAAAAGTGAGTTTCCACAGGAGTGATTTCCCAGTCAATGAATGAGTAGTTAAAGTCACCCAAGTCCATGGTGTTTGGCTGTATCTTGATAGACTCAAGTCGATCCAAATAGGCAGAGTGGGTGTCCTGATTCATGGACGAGTCCTGTAGCTGACAATGACTTAAATAGGTGTCCTACCAACAGTTCATTGCACTTGAAGTATCTCCTGGGAATCATGCTGTCTAACCAATCCAGCCAATCTTATCTTTAATGAATATTGATACACCGCCTGTTTTCATGCCTTCAGTTTGGAATATGAATGTGTGGAAGGAGGTGTGGCCTGATAGAGTTGGGGTGCTCTCCACAGCCTTGAGTTAGGTCTTTGTGATGGCACAAATGCCTATGTCTTCCAAGGTGATGACTGCTTCCAGTGAATGCTGTTTTGTGCTAAGACTCCTAGCATTTAGTGGCAAAACCTTGAGGTTATTATTAGATGGTGTTCTTACTTTGGGAATTTTGTCTTTGAGACACTGCCTAAAAAAGGCACTACAGGGATGGCAAGAGCTTTGGCCAGTAGCCGAAATCCCAGGGGTGACAGATGAAGGCCATTTCTGGCAAAGCATCTAGGTCTGTCACACATGTCATCCTAGTCTGACAAATACTGTAGCCCCTTGGAATGATACCAGAAACTAAGCCATTTATTGAAGTTATTCATTTTCTGTCTGTATTGAGCATCATCCTAGATGAAGGTAAAATGCTGCGTAAGGCTAGGGCCATAGCAGCCTGAGACACATAGTCCAAGAGCTTAATCATGTCTCTCTTCATATAGTCCAGAGAGGTACATCTCAAGCCATTTACACCAACATGGACTATGACAGTCATAACAGTACCTGTTGTTGAGATACTTGAGTGCATGTGTGATATGGTGGATCCTGGCACCTAACAGACAGCCTGACCGTGACCTTCTCCTTATCCAGCTTGGTGAGAGGGACATCTGTTTGTCTCACGATGGAACCACCTATGACTAATATGTTTGGTTTGTGATTTGCCTTAAGGGTTTTACAGGTGAGACACTGATAAGTGAGATATCACATATATTGTATTCTGCACTGGAAGCATTCTGTGTAATTTGCTTGTGTTTGTGGTTGGGAGGTCTCTGATGTTTATCTCATCAGAGTTGCATCTCTCATATGTTGAGTTTGTGTGATCTAGGGACAGACGGTTGTCGGTGAACATGAGGCAGTTACTACAATGTCTCAGGATGCCCATGTTGATGAAGCTGGCTGGAGAACCTGTGGGAAATTGTGCAACCATAGTGTTGGGTAAATTTATATGGTCAGAAAGAGAGGTCGCACTTAGGAGTGGCTAGTGGGTGAGATGTGTGATGGAAACTCTGAGGCCAGACTTACTGTTCTACCTGACAGTAGAGCTGAACAGCAGTAAACCTCTGGAGGACCACAAGCAAAGTGCTAAGGAAACATTTAACAAGCAATTCTTTCATTATCTCAGTGAAGAGCTGGTTTTAGTTCTCAAGTGATACAAGGCAATCTAGAATACGTAAGACTGAATCTAGCCTATACTAAGTGCAGTGGTGTAACTCTGCTTGTTGTTCAGAGACTTGAGTGTGTGCATGACTTTGCAAATCCTGGCAACTGACAGGCAGCTGACTGTGACTTTTTTAACCTTGTGGCGGGGACATCTGTGCATCTCACTACGGATTCTTCTGGGACTTGACTATGGCTCCTAGTTTGCAGTCATCTGTGAACTTCATTAGCCAGAGGCCTTCTATGTTAGCCTGTACTTCAGAGAAGTAGATACCAAACAGGAGAGGTCTCAGGACGGAACCCTGTGGTACTCCACTTGTCAATGCTTTGAGGTCAGATTTGAAGTCTGCAACTTTTACAGTGTGGGTTCTGTCAGTGAGCCAGATGGCAACCCATCTTGTGACATAGGGATTTATACCTAGTTTAGTGAGTTTAGCTATAATTCCAGAATGGAGGATGGTGTTGATAGCCTTGGTGAGGTGAAGATAGGCTGTGTGAACCACCTTAACCTCATCTACGGCTTTGGTGACTGCCTCAAAGAAGTCGATCAGGTTCAGGAGGCATGATCTGCCTTTCACAAACCCGAACTGGGTGGGATCCAGAGTTTGGAGGTTACCAATGTCTTTGTTTATGAGTTCCATGATGATAAGTTCAATGGTCTTGCAGACCAGGCTCGTCAGGCTAATAGGTCTATAGTTCCCGGGATCAGTGGTGGCTCCCCCTTTGTGTAGTGGGATAACTGTTGCTGTGTGCCATTCATTGGCACAAAGCCTGATGTAAGGCTATTATTGAACATGGTGTTTAAGTGGGGAGCCAGTTCATTCTGAAGTTCATGTAAACCGCAGCCTGTGATGTTGTCCGGTCCCATGGATGCTGTGTTTTTGGCTTTAGAGAGTGCAGCTTTTACCTGCATAGTTGTGATTACAGGGACTCTGCATTCTTCCTGTATAGATATAGGCCCTTTAGGGGGTACGGGGGGGGGGGGTAAAGTTAGCAGTGAACCTATCTGCCAGGATGTTGGCAATATCAGTTGGTTCTGTAATTTTCGTACTATTGTGCTGTAACTCAGAGCAGATCTGGATGTTGCCATCGAGATTCTTGACAGGCAGCTGACTGTAACTTTCTTCTAGAAAGAATGCTTTGTGGTTGTCCTTAGAATTAGTGGAGATTTTGTTTTCGTAGCTAGCTTTGTAGGATCTTATAAGGCATCTCAGCTTCTTATTGAGGCTGACCAGAGAGTTCCTCCACTCATGGGATTTTACTGTCTTTTGCAACAGTTTCTTCCTTCTTTTGTACAGTTTGTTTATGGAAGGGGACCACCAGATTGGCTTCCTTTTTTTGGAGGATAGTCTCTTGGTTCTGTTTGGGATAGCACGATCCATGCACTTGTGTAAGTGCTTATAGAGTGCATTTGTATAGGATTCAGCAGTTGTAACTGTATTGTCCATCTGCATGGGTGTCATGAAGTTCACCACTTCTGTCTTAAGAAGCATGAAGTTGGCTTTGGAGAATTTTTTTACTGTGGGTCCTTAATGGGGGGATGGGGCTGGGATGTGGATATCAAGGGTGATTAGCTTATGGTCAGATCAGACCTGTATCCATGAACTACCACATAGGCAGAAATCTACTTAACACTGAATGTGTGATAAGAGACCTTGGGACCCAGGTGGACAGTAGTCTCTCCTTTGATAGTCACATTGCCACAGTAGTCAGGAAGTCCTTCTACGTGTCACACCTCATCATAAAAGGGTTCTCATCCAGGAAAAAAGAGGTCATTGTTCCCCTCTACTCGATACTCATTAGACCCATTATAGAGTCCAACGCCCCTTTTGGAATGTACCTCACAAGACATCTGCAGCAGCTGGAAAGGCCACAGAAGTACCTCACAAAGAGGATTACTGGCATCAACCAAATGCCCTACACTGACCGCCTCAAAAAACTCCAGCTTTACTCTGTAGCATATTGCCTACTCTGAGGTGATCTCTGCCTAACATATAAAGCTATGTCAAACCCAGAGCTGTTGGACATGCTACACCTAAAGAAATCCCATTCCCTCCGAGCTACACACTCTAGGGACCTAAACCTTGTCACCACAATATACAGGGAATGCTGGAGGGATAAATTCCTGTGTCAGAGACTTCCCATACTCTGGAACAGGCTACCCATCTATGTCAAGCAAAGTTCTTCATTAGCACTCTTCAAGAAAAATCTTGATAAGTGGATGGGATATAGGAAATACACCCCGGGATCACTTCTGTGTCTCTGCTTGACAGTGGCACAGGAAAATAACTTTCTTGGGTGGTGTAAGCCAGGGAACCTTGTTGACTAGGCTTACATAGGTCATTGAGCCAATAGCCTAGTACGTACCTATGAACCTATGAACCTATGAACAAAGACATTCATTTTCAGGTGTTTTGCCTTAAGAGCTTAATGTCTGACACACTGATACAACACCTCCTGACTAATTTCACTTTCTCTGGCTTTCACCAGAAAAAATCCTGTACACCATGTTGTTGCAAGGAGAGCAAGTCCTTAGCCACACCATTTCTTCACTCACAGTTCATTACACTCCCTACTTCTCCAGGCCTCCACTACCCCTGGAACAGAAGCAGGAAGTTGTTTCACAAAACAGGCTTTTGCTCATGAACATGAGTGAGTAGAGGAAGTTCCTCGATCAGCTTGCAAAATTTCCCCTAGTAGGATAAATACCACCTCTGGTCTCTCCTAAAAAGAGGATACCCAGCCAACAAAGGATAAATAAAATAAAAATAAGTAAATAAATAAAATTAATACCTGGATAGAAGATTTGGAAGGATATATATCAAAATCAGGAAAGATGGAAACCGCAAACACAAATACGTCGACAGGTAAAGAGCGAACAACCAGAAGAGCGAACCACCTATTGAGCAAAAGGCAAAACATCGAATCAATTCATTTGGCCAGCAGTGTGATTCTGGGGATAAGGTAATATACCCTTTCCCCCACTGTAGTGCAATCCCGGAGTTGGTATATTTAACAAAGGGGGTGTGGGGGGTGCAGGGGGGCTTGCTGCCCTGCAAAAGTGAGTTACTTTTTTGTACTTAGTTTAGGTATACCTGCATGGCACTGTTGGTTAGGGAAATCCATTCGATGTTTTGGCTTTCACTCACTAGGTGGTTTGCTCTTCTGGTAGTTCGCTCTTTACGTGTCTACGTATTTGTATTTGCGGTTTTCATCTTTCGTGATTTTGATATAGACCCGATTTGGAAAACTTGAAAACTTTCTTATCTTTCCATGTGTAGCAAGAGTCAGGACTTGAAGAAGGAAATATTTCTCCTTATAAAATAAATATATATAATTTGATTATCACAATAGCAATAGCAGACTAATAGCAATTTTACATTTGGGTTTTATGCACTTTGAAGTGCATAATATACTACTGCATTTTTACAATGCTTCCTGTTTAAAATGTCAGGAGTTCACTTTCTAACAATCTATGAGTGACTTGTGAAAACTGAGATCTCATTTTGGCTGATGGAAAATGCAGCATACCACAACAACAAATGATGTGGAAGATTAAAGATCATGTTAAATTTTGAAGTGTGCTAAGCAAATTAAATATTACTGAAGGTTTTTGAGGGGAGAAAATTTCAAGAATACTGCAAGGCAATTGCCGGCTTTAGTTTAAGAGCTCTGTACAAAATGTGTTTGTGTTCGTCACAGATGTCCATAAAACGTTTATATAAGTCTGTGTGTTCCTTTGTTAACTTGATACACAGATAACTTTATTATTGAATGATTTTGGTAGCCATGTGGTTGCAATGAAACATTAAAGCTACTTTTCAAAGGCAGACATGGGAATATAGTAAAGCTAAATGATTATGCTTGGATCCTATGGTATGTAACAGGAAGTTAACAGGGTTTATAATGATATTTCCATGGCTTACTTTGGCATATTAACACTTTATCTTACCGCCAGCTGTGCATATTGTGGAAAAACACTTCCTAGATATCTGGGCTGCCTTGTATCATTCAATAGTTAGCACACTTGTGATACATTTCTTGGGCCTATTTGCTTCATAATGAACACAAGTAAATATTATCATTTCATTCCTCTGTACAAGCATGCTTAGCACCAGGCAGGAACACAAACCACTACAAGAATACTTATTAGTTTTTTCTTTTATATAGTGAAATATACATAGTGATGCTTGGCAAGAACAAGAGCTTTATGCATTCTAAACAATTCTAATTTTGAATTTCTCTGTCTCTGTTTGCCTTACAAACACAAGGGTTAAGGTTTGACTCACATGGGGGTATAATAGGCTAGCTAAAAAATGGCCCACAAGGGCAGTTAGCCTAGTACTAATCTATGAACCTATGAATTATATAATGTTTCCTTTTACTAAAGACCTATTCTGTAATACAGATAAGTTAAAATCTGCCCTGCTTAGCTTAGCATATTTATTAGTTATTATATGTCCTTGCCTTCTGAAAGTATGACTATTCCTGAAGAAAGTAAAGGCAGTATTAATATTTATTAATAAAGTAATTTCACCAAAAAGTGTTTTATATCTTCCCCAAGCCTTACAAATTTTTTCTTTTTTCACATTATCTGGGATATCATTTGAATGGAAAGCAGGACCATGTGATTTCCATCCCGGTTTCATAGATGATTTACTACAGAGAGGCCAGAAGTAGTTACTTCTCTAGTGTAGATATTGCATTCCCAAGCATGCCACTGGCAAACGACTTCAGCTAACATCACAGTTTGTCATTTGGCTTGAAAAGAGTAGGATTCAATTGTCAGGTCTGCGTGTTTAAGTATGATTTTAAGCTATTTGAATTGACACAACATGTAGCAGCAGTAGACCTAAAATAGCTCACATTGAAACTTTGAGAACCAAAACTGTGATTTTTCATAACAACAAGACTAAAACTGCAAACATGTTGAACGTACATGGCAAATCTTAGGTTGTGATACCTTGGTGCATTGCCACAACTTCCTACTATCACAGTCTTGGATGTAATTATTATATAGACAGAAGAGATGCAGAGGGCCATTACAGTGGGTTTTGAAATTCACTGTATGTTTTTATAGTCACAATTTATTTTTTTTCATTTCTAGGCCTCACAGTTATGGGTGTCTTACTTTCAGAAAGAAGCCCTTCAATAGGTTACAGTGCATTGAAGCTTGTATTAAGCACTTAATGAGCTGTTGCATATCAGGCATTCAGCACAGAGAATCTTCACAAGATACATAAGGGAAGACTCTTCAACTAAAATTTATAGTGAGTGAAACCCCCGACACCCAAAACCTTATTCTGCAGAAATGGGGTAACAAAAGCTTATTAAGAAAGAGTATGATAGAAGGTAATTTTCTTGAGCAGCCCATTCCTTAATATCATCCTGTTACAACAGATTGAAAAGTGGTTGTTTATTTTTACACATAGTTATTTAATTATTTTTAAGAGTAAACATTGTGAAGTTTTCTTATTTTTTTTTCCCTTTAATACAACGCCATTATTAGTGTTTTGAAGCGATACTGCTACCCTTACTTATAGTTTTGTGTTCCTACCTATGATTAAAATATACTACCAAAATTAAAATGGAGGAATAATATGCTGAAAATTCCACCAGTCCTCTTCAGTATAATTGATGCTTACTCCTACATATCAGTTTCAAATATTTATCTGCATTTTTTCAGATGTCTACATGACTCTGGAGGACATTAATCAAGAGAGTTATTTTCAGAACATTGTATGTCATTTCCAAGGATAACATACTTGAATAGTGTTTTGATAATATAATACTTCAGCATTAATGATTTAGATATGGCTTAAGTTAATTACTAGAACTATTAGAGTTTTATATAACAAAAAAATATTCTCCATTTTGCAGAAGCAAAAAAAAAAAAAAATCCACAATTTAGATTATCTGAGTATTTGAAAAAGTGCAGTATGTTATATAATGTGTCATGTTATAACACATGTTCATTATAACTGTTTTTATTTCTTTACTTACTACTTGTAATACAGTGAATTTCCTTTAGTTAGAATACTGTATTTAGACTCCTTTTTAATTTTGTTTATAAGCAGATAAAATTATATATATATATATATATATATATATATATATATATATATATATATATATATATATATATATATATATATAATTTATTTATTTACTTTATTTTATTTTATTTTACATTTGTTGACTGGGAGTGTTTGGCTGAGGCAAAGCCCTTTTTCAGCAGAGAACCGGGGAGAAAAGCTCCTGCACATACTTAATAACTATATGGTACTAGTTACAAGTTAAAAAAAAAAAAAAAAAACAAGTGGTGAAAAAGCTTTGGCACATACATAGTAGAATGGTAGATTTTAACAAATATTTTACAAGTGAAGTTACAGCAGAATTGGTTTAGAATAGTTAAAATATAGCAAATGTGACAATATAGTAATTTAACAAATAATTAAAGGTAAAAAAAGAATAAAAACAATTTCATTTTGTGAACATTTACAGGAAGATGTCTATTCAGATAGGATTTTAATGAGTGGGAAATTATAGAATGTAAGTCAGAGGAGAAAGAGAGTTTTCAAGGAGGGTTTAAGCATTGGCAGATCCACTTTTTGGTAAGATGTTCATTTAGTGCTAGCTTATACTTTTTGGGATGAGCCAGTGTTCGAATCTCAAGAGGTAGCTTGTTCCATGCCATTGAGGGGTGGTAGCCGTATACGTTTTGTCCTGCTTTAGATTTGGGCTTATAGATTTTTAGAAGGTCTTGAGAAGAGCTACGGAGATTTCTTGTGGGAGCATAGTGGGAGATGATAGGGTGTAAGGCTGAACAAAAGGATGGCTGATTTAAGATTGCATGTATAGTTTGGAGCTGAGAGAGAAGGAGGAGTTGGGGCAGTTCTAGCCAGTGTAAGTATTTTAGTGAGAGACAATGGTGAGATCTGTAGGGTTGTTGGGTTGCAAAACTAGCTATTTTGTGGAATGTAGTCTGAAGTCTAGCAATAAGTGTGGCATTTAAATTAGTAAAAATTTGGGAGCAGTATGTTAAGTAGGGAAGAAGATAAGAATGGGTGAGGGCTATTCATGATTCCTGAGTAAGGAAATTGTTATTTCTGTAAAGCAGTCCTAACTTCTGATGGGTTTTCCTGATGCAGTTATTTATGTGGAGATCAAATTTGAGGTGGTCATCAATAGTGATGCCTAGCAGTTTTGAGCTTGATTCCAGTATGATTAGGGTGCTATTGAGTGAATGGATGGTAAAGGTGGTCTTAATATGATTTGCTGATTTAGGTAGGAAGAGTAGGAGTTTTGTTTTTTTAGGGTTTAGTATGAGTTGGTTATTGGAGTGCCATGTTTCTACAGCATTCAGTGATGACTGGGTTGCTGTTATGAGTTTTGAGTGAGAGTTAGTTATAGTTAAAACAGAAGAGTCACCAGCATATTGTATAATGGTGGAAAGTTGGCAGGAGGTGTAGAGTAAGTTTGTGAAGATATTGAATAGCAATGGTCCTAAAATGGATCCTAGTGGGACACCCATTTTTATTTGTAGAAGAGAAGATAAGGCAGTTTCCCCATCTAACAGACTGGAATCTGTCTTTGAGATAGCTTTCAAACCATACCACAGTATCAGGGGAGAAGTTAAGGTTAGATAGCTTGTTTATTAGTAGTGAGTGGGAGACTGTGTCAAAGGCCTTTGAAAGGTCAAGGAAAAGGCAGGAGACAAATTTGTGGTTATCTCTGGCCATAGAAATGGTACTGAGAAAGGAATGAAGAGTGTGTGTGTGTACTATGCTTGGGTCGAAAGCTGTGTTGAGTAGGTGTTAGTAATTTTTCCTTAGTAAGATGTTGAATGACTTGAGTATGAATGCATTTTTCAAGGATTTTTGACAGGGGGAGAGGCTAGCAATAGGTCTAAAGTTTGAGAATTCAGTGGAGTTACCTCCTTTGTGTATAGGTATGGTATAGAATTTTTTCCAGATGGAAGGTACCTTGGATTCAGAAATGGAACGGTTGATTAAGATTGAGATAGGATAGGCAAATAAGTGAGCAGCTGACTGGAGAAAGTAAGATGGAATGCTGTCCACAGAAACAGAACATGGTTTAATTTGAGAGAAGGGTACAAGTGTATGTAGTGGGGATGGGCTTTAAGGAGAAACAATTAGAATGAGTAGATTCTTTAGGGGGGGCAGGGTTTGTGGGGTTAGTTTGCTTGGTTCTGTTTGAATTAAAGAGCTTGGATATAGATTCAGCAAAATAAGTGTTGAAGATATTGGCGGTTTCTTCTAGCATCTTGTCTGGGGTGGGGTTGGGAGAGGTAGGGTTTCCAGGATGGAGTAATTGATTGATAGTGTTCCAGAATTTTTTAGGGTTGGATTTGAGCATGGTTGGGGGGTTGTAGTAAAAAATATTTTTGTCATTGTTGATTTGTCTTTTGGCCTGGTTCCTTTGTTCTTTATATCTTTGTAGATCATGGGGGATTTTTGTTTGTCACCATTTTTTCCAGGACTTATCTCTAGACTACATGAGTGTTTTAGTGATTTTAGTGAGCCAAGGAGAAATTTTAGCTTTTATTCTAATTTTCTAAGGTGGAACTAGTAACTTAACAAGGTTAAGAAAGGTGGTGTTGAAAGCAGTGACAGCCTCGTCTAAGGGGAGATGGGTGAGGAAGTCCCAGCTAACTCTTGATATGCGAGTATTAAAGGTTTCTGGACTGAAGTCAGAAAGATCATGCCTAGTTAAGTATTTGTGTGAATTGGGGAGGTGACTGGTATACCTCAGTACTTTTATAGGAGAGTGGTCACTTAGGGAGTCAGGGAGGGTATCAGGATTGTTATATTTGGTTGGTGTTGAGACTAGTATCCAGTCAATAAGGGTATATGCAGTGTGGTTCTGGTTACAGAGGGTTGGCTTGGTAATTAGCTGAGTAAAACCATAGAGGTTAATATGTTGTGGGGAAGTAGGGTTATTTAATGTTAGCCAATTGATGTTTGTGTCACTTAGGAGGATTGTTTCACTTGTGATGTTCAGGGACAGATAGGAGTGGATATTTTCTAGTACTGGGATATTATTGTCTGGGGGAATATAGGTGGCTACTATAGTAATAGTAGAGTAGTTGTTTAGTTTCAAGTTAACTATCAGTACTTCTGCAGGGGAAAAAGATGGTATGGGATGTGAGATAAGAGAAATGGTGAGATTGCTGGAATAGATAATAGCAATCCCCCCACCTTTGTTGTTTGTACGATCTTGGCGAATTGTATTATAGCCTGGTGGGAGTATATCTCTATCTAGGTGGTGGGGTTTAAGCCAGGTTTCTGTGACAGCAATGACATCAGGGGTATGGTTTGCTATCCAGGCATGGAACTGACTAAGTTTGTTTGGAATAGTTTGGGTATTGATTGCATAGACGAAGATCTGTTTTTGGTGTGGTTTTGGTGGATAGAGGTGGGAAGATTGTTTAGAGTAGAGTTTGATTGTGGATAGCACCAGGGTTAGGATGAATGTCACCTGCTAGAAGAATAGTAGTGGGGAATCGTTTCAATGTAGTTGTGAGTGGGTACCATTTTATAGGTTTAGTATTGATTTTTGGATTTAGGGAGGCAGTTTGTGTTATTTTTATTTTGGGAAGTTGGAAATTGGAGGGTAGTATTGAGGAAGAGATGGTGTAGTTAGTTTTTGGGATTGTTTTATTATTTAGGAGTGTGTTGGTAGGATGTTTGTGGAGGGGAGGAAATGATCCATAGGGGGCAGTGAGATGTTGTAGGAGGATTAGTTGGAGTAATAGACGGCTGGTGAGGATTAAGGTATGCATAGTTGGAATTGGAGTAAAGGGGGAGTAGATGGGGAAAGATGGAGAAGGTAGTGAGAAGATAGATTTGTAATGGGAAGTTAGAAGTGGTGGAAACTAGTTAGAGGGAAGCTGTTGAGGGAGGTGGTTTGAGTAGGAGTAAAGTTTGTAAGTGGGGTTAGAGAGGGTGTAAAGGAGGAAATGTGTGTGATGGAAGGGTAGGGTGTAGGTGTAAGAGTGGTTTGTAATATGCTGTTAATTGTATATGGTTGGTAGTAAGAGGGGGTGTGTTTGTGTGGAGTATAAGTTTAGGAGCACTGGGAGTGGGTGGAATTTGTGGGTAGGGTAGGGGAGCTGGGGGTAGGGTAGGGGAGCTGAGCGAGCCAACAGGGCGAGCGAAGCGGAATAGAGCAAGTAAGGAGACTGTAACAGAAAAAAAGTATCAGCAAATATAGTTAGGGAGCTAAATGTAGGTGGCAAAAAAGTAATGGAAAAGCTAGGAAAGAAGAGACAATATTTTGGTTTAAAAAGGGAGTAAGTAGATTAGAAACAGATAAGGAGATAGGAGTAGAATAGAAAAATTTGCAGCAAGCTACAATTAGTTAAACATCCAAGGTAAAGATGTTACCTCAGTAATTGGAACTAAAAACTAGGCAGTTATAGGTACAAACCCTCAGTGGAATAGTGCAGGGGTTTCTAATTTACAGGTAGATGCTGCCACCTTGAGGTAAGAGGAAGGATGGCAAGTAGAAGAGAGTAGCTGATCACAGTTTGTGGCAGTTAGGATTATTATTATGTTCGTGACTGGGGGGGTAGTAGGCTGTTTGCGGTTGGCTGCTAAAAGCGTACCTTGGGAGGGCAGAAAAACAGCATTTATAGGTGATTACATATGACTTATAATGGCTAGTTTGTTGGTAAATTCCTTAAGGTACATACATTCCACAAGATATATATATATATATATATATATATATATATATATATATATATATATATATGTGTGTGTGTGTGTGTGTGTGTCTATATATATATATATATATATATATATGTGTGTGTGTGTGTGTGTGTGTGTGTGTGTGTGTGTGTGTGTGTGTGTATGTGAGGGAGTGTGGAATGTCTTTGTGTGAGTGATGCATTTTCAACTGTTAGTGCAATTAGTGCAATCTCAGAGTTGGTATATATATATATATATATATATGTGTGTGTGTGTGTGTGGGGGGGGTGGGTGGGGGGTGCAGGGGCTTGCCCCTCGTGATGTAGTGTAGGATTGTGTAGTTTGTGTGTTGTTGGGTTGAATGGTGTGTGTGTTGTGTGATGTCTGGTTTGTGAATGTTTGGGATTTCAGTTTTTCGTGTTTGTGTTTTGGGATTGTGGGCTGTTCGACTTTATAGTTTTGAGATACTGAAATTGAGCTTTCAGTATCTCGAGATTATAAAGGGCAACTATATATATATATATATATATATATATATATATATATATATGTATATATATATATATATATATAAATATATATATATATATATATATATATAAAGTGTATGTGTGTGTGTGTGTGTGTGTGTGTGTGTGTGTGTGTGTGTGTGTGTGTGTGTGTGTGTGTGTGTGTAAGTGGCACAGTGATGCAATGGATAGCTTTGCTGCCTCACAGCTAGAAGTTCCCTTGCTCAATTCTCAGCTGAGGTGCCTTCTGTGCAGATTGTGCAAGTCCTGCCTGTGTTCATGTGGGTTTCCTCTTGATGCTTGGGTTTCCTCCCACATTCCAAAGACATACTGTAGGTGGATTGGACATTCTAAATTGGCCATAGGTGTGAAAGAAATACCATGGCAGGGCTATCCATCCAGTAGTGTACAGCTTGGCTCTAGATGATTTAGATCTAGATGATCATCACTGTTGAAGTGACACCCTGACTCTATATGCAAAAATGGGAATAAGGGTGTGTGAATGGATGAATGGAGATATATACATATACATATAGGTTTACCATCACAATGTTGAGGCGTATATCAAAATCAGGAAAGATGGAAACCGCAAACACAAATATGTCGACAGGTAAAGAGCGAACAACCAGAAGAGCGAACCACCTATTGAGCAAAAGGCAAAACATCGAATCAATTCATTTGGCCAGCAGTGTGATTCTGGGGATAAGGTAATATACCCTTTCCCCCACTGTAGTGCAATCCCGGAGTTGGTATATTTAACAAAGGGGGTGTGGGGGGTGCAGGGGGGCTTGCCGCCCTGCAAAAGTGAGTTACTTTTTTGTACTTAGTTTAGGTATACCTGCATGGCACTGTTGGTTAGGGAAATCCATTCGATGTTTTGGCTTTCACTCACTAGGTGGTTCGCTCTTCTGGTAGTTCGCTCTTTACGTGTCTACGTATTTGTATTTGCGGTTTTCATCTTTCGTGATTTTGATATAGACCCGATTTGGAAAACTTGAAAACTTTCTTATCTTTCCATGTGTAGCAAGAGTCAGGACTTGAAGAAGGAAATATTTCTCCTTATAAAATAAATATATATAATTTGATTATCACAATAGCAATAGCAGACTAATAGCAATTTTACATTTGGGTTTTATGCACTTTGAAGTGCATAATATACTACTGCATTTTTACAATGCTTCCTCTTTAAAATGGCAGGAGTTCACTTTCTAACAATCTATGAGTGACTTGTGAAAACTGAGATCTCATTTTGGCTGATGAAAAATGCAGCATACCACAACAACAAATGATGTGGAAGATTAAAGATCATGTTAAATTTTGAAGTGTGCTAAGCAAATTAAATATTACTGAAGGTTTTTGAGGGGAGAAAATTTCAAGAATACTGCAAGGCAATTGCAGGCTTTAGTTTAAGAGCTCTGTACAAAATGTGTTTGTGTTCGTTACAGATGTCCATAAAATGTTTATATAAGTCTGTGTGTTCCTTTGTTAACTTGATACACAGATAACTTTATTATTGAATGATTTTGGTAGCCATGTGGTTGCAATGAAACATTAAAGCTACTTCTCAAAGGCAGACACGGGAATATAGTAAAGCTAAATGATTATGCTTGGATCCTATGGTATGTAACAGGAAGTTAACAGGGTTTATAATGATATTTCCATGGCTTACTTTGGCATATCAACACTTTATCTTACCGCCAGCTGTGCATATTGTGGAAAAACACTTCCTGGATATCTGGGCTGCCTTGTATCATTCAATAGTTAGCACACTTGTGATACATTTCTTGGGCCTATTTGCTTCATAATGAACACAAGTAAATATTATCATTTCATTCCTCTGTACAAGCATGCTTAGCACCAGGCAGGAACACAAACCACTACAAGGATACTTATTCGTTTTTTCTTTTATATAGTGAAATATACATAGTGATGCTTGGCAAGAACAAGAGCTTTATGCATTCTAAACAATTCTAATTTTGAATTTCTCTGTCTCTGTTACATGAATTATATAATGTTTCCCCTTACTAAAGACCTATTCTGTAATACAGATAAGTTAAAATCTGCCCTGCTTAGCATATTTATTAGTTATTATATGTCCTTGCCTTCTGAAAGTATGACTATTCCTGAAGAAAGTAAAGGCAGTATTAATATTTATTAATAAAGTAATTTCACCAAAAAGTGTTTTATATCTTCCCCAAGCCTTACAAATTTTTTCTTTTTTCACATTATCTGGGATATCATTAGAATGGAAAGCAGGACCATGTGATTTCCATCCCGGTTTCATAGATGATTTACTACAGAGAGGCCAGAAGTAGTTACTTCTCTAGTGTAGATATTGCATTCCCAAGCATGCCACTGGCAAACGACTTCAGCTAACATCACAGTTTGTCATTTGGCTTGAAAAGAGTAGGATTCAATTGTCAGGTCTGCATGTTTAAGTATGATTTTAAGCTATTTGAATTGACACAACATGTAGCAGCAGTAGACCTAAAATAGCTCTTGTTGAAACTTTGAGAACCAAAACTGTGATTTTTCATAACAACAAGACTAAAACTGCAAACATGTTGAACGTACATGGCAAATCTTAGGTTGTGATGCCTTGGTGCATTGCCACAACTTCCTACTATCACAGTCTTGGATGTAATTATTATATAGACAGAAGAGATGCAGAGGGCCATTACAGTGGGTTTTGAAATTCACTGTATGTTTTTATAGTCACAATTTATTTTTTTTCATTTCTAGGCCTCACAGTTATGGGTGTCTTACTTTCAGAAAGAAGCCCTTCAATAGGTTACAGTGCATTGAAGCTTGTATTAAGCACTTAATGAGCTGTTGCATATCAGGCATTCAGCACAGAGAATCTTCACAAGATACATAAGGGAAGACTCTTCAACTAAAATTTATAGTGAGTGAAACCCCCGACACCCAAAACCTTATTCTGCAGAAATGGGGTAACAAAAGCTTATTAAGAAAGAGTATGATAGAAGGTAATTTTCTTGAGCAGCCCATTCCTTAATATCATCCTGTTACAACAGATTGAAAAGTGGTTGTTTATTTTTACACATAGTTATTTAATTATTTTTAAGAGTAAACATTGTGAAGTTTTCTTATTTTTTTTTCCATTAATACAACGCCATTATTAGTGTTTTGAAGCGATACTGCTACCCTTACTTATAGTTTTGTGTTCCTACCTATGATTAAAATATACTACCAAAATTAAAATGGAGGAATAATATGCTGAAAATTCCACCAGTCCTCTTCAGTATAATTGATGCTTACTCCTACATATCAGTTTCAAATATTTATCTGCATTTTTTCAGATGTCTACATGACTCTGGAGGACATTAATCAAGAGAGTTATTTTCAGAACATTGTATGTCATTTCCAAGGATAACATACTTGACTAGTGTTTTGATAATATAAAACTTCAGCATTAATGATTTAGATATGGCTTAAGTTAATTACTAGAACTATTAGAGTTTTATATAACAAAAAAATATTCTCCATTTTGCAGAAGCAAAAAAAAAAAAAAAATCCACAATTTAGATTATCTGAGTACTTGAAAAAGTGCAGTATGTTATATAATGTGTCATGTTATAACACATGTTCATTATAACTGTTTTTATTTCTTTACTTACTACTTGTTATACAGTGAATTTCCTTTAGTTAGAATACTGTATTTAGACTCCTTTTTAATTTTGTTTATAAGCAGATAAAATTATATATATATATATATATATATATATATGGTTCTACCTGACATAGTCGAAACCACACAACACCGACAACCACATCACCGACACCACATATTCGACAGTCCATAAACACGAAACCACACATAACCGACAACGAAATAACCAACGGTACACAAACACGAAACCCCATACACTGCACACACCACAATAACAATTAAAAACAAAACACATCCCCATTCCACAAACCACACACACAACACAAGCACACCAAAATCCTTACAAGCCCACACTAAACACCCTAACCTAAGGTCCGTCACTATCGCACTTTTGCTTACCTACCGGCTCCCTAACCTAACTCACTTAACCACCCTATCGGCTCTAACTAACTCACTTAACCCACCTATCGCTCCTAACCTAACTCACTTAACCCACCTATAGCTCCTAACCTAACTCCTTAACCCACCCTATCCCCACAGACCGTCAATCTCCACACTTACCTGCCTCGCACCCTAATCCGTCACTGCATACTCACACAGCCTTTCCCCATGTCGGCATCCTCGGCGTTGGTGTTGTCATCCGTCGTGTCGGTCTTCTGCATTGTCGATGTTCTGCCACTCGCGATTCGCGTCGGTCTTCTTCGATTTCGATCTTCTGGAGCTCAGTTCGATGTCGGTCTTCTGCGCTGTCGACGAAGTCAGGTAGAACCATATATATATATATATATATATATATATATATATAATTTATTTATTTACTTTATTTTATTTTATTTTACATTTGTTGACTGGGAGTGTTTGGCTGAGGCAAAGCCCTTTTTCAGCAGAGAACCGGGGAGAAAAGCTCCTGCACATACTTAATAACTATATGGTACTAGTTACAAGTTAAAAAAAAAAAAAAAAAACAAGTGGTGAAAAAGCTTTGGCACATACATAGTAGAATGGTAGATTTTAACAAATATTTTACAAGTGAAGTTACAGCAGAATTGGTTTAGAATAGTTAAAATATAGCAAATGTGACAATATAGTAATTTAACAAATAATTAAAGGTAAAAAAAGAATAAAAACAATTTCATTTTGTGAACATTTACAGGAAGATGTCTATTCAGATAGGATTTTAATGAGTGGGAAATTATAGAATGTAAGTCAGAGGAGAAAGAGAGTTTTCAAGGAGGGTTTAAGCATTGGCAGATCCACTTTTTGGTAAGATGTTCATTTAGTGCTAGCTTATACTTTTTGGGATGAGCCAGTGTTCGAATCTCAAGAGGTAGCTTGTTCCATGCCATTGAGGGGTGGTAGCATTATCGTTTTGTCCTGCTTTAGATTTGGGCTTATAGATTTTTAGAAGGTCTTGAGAAGAGCTACGGAGATTTCTTGTGGGAGCATAGTGGGAGATGATAGGGTATAAGGCTGGACAAAAGGATGGCTGATTTAAGATTGCATGTATAGTTTGGAGCTGAGAGAGAAGGAGGAGTTGGGGCAGTTCTAGCCAGTGTAAGTATTTTAGTGAGAGACAATGGTGAGATCTGTAGGGTTGTTGGGTTGCAAAACTAGCTATTTTGTGGAATGTAGTCTGAAGTCTAGCAATAAGTGTGGCATTTAAATTAGTAAAAATTTGGGAGCAGTATGTTAAGTAGGGAAGAAGATAAGAATGGGTGAGGGCTATTCATGATTCCTGAGTAAGGAAATTGTTATTTCTGTAAAGCAGTCCTACCTTCTGATGGGTTTCCTGATGCAGTTATTTATGTGGAGATCAAATTTGAGGTGGTCATCAATAGTGATGCCTAGCAGTTTTGAGCTTGATTCCAGTATGATTAGGGTGCTATTGAGTGAATGGATGGTAAAGGTGGTCTTAATATGATTTGCTGATTTAGGTAGGAAGAGTAGGAGTTTTGTTTTTTTAGGGTTTAGTATGAGTTGGTTATTGGAGTGCCATGTTTCTACAGCATTCAGTGATGACTGGGTTGCTGTTATGAGTTTTGAGTGAGAGTTAGTTATAGTTAAAACAGAAGAGTCACCAGCATATTGTATAATGGTGGAAAGTTGGCAGGAGGTGTAGAGTAAGTTTGTGAAGATATTGAATAGCAATGGTCCTAAAATGGATCCTAGTGGGACACCCATTTTTATTTGTAGAAGAGAAGATAAGGCAGTTTACCCATCTAACAGACTGGAATCTGTCTTTGAGATAGCTTTCAAACCATACCACAGTATCAGGGGAGAAGTTAAGGTTAGATAGCTTGTTTATTAGTAGTGAGTGGGAGACTGTGTCAAAGGCCTTTGAAAGGTCAAGGAAAAGGCAGGAGACAAATTTGTGGTTATCTCTGGCCATAGAAATGGTATTGAGAAAGGAATGAAGAGTGTGTGTGTGTACTATGCTTGGGTCGAAAGCTGTGTTGAGTAGGTGTTAGTAATTTTTCCTTAGTAAGATGTTGAATGACTTGAGTATGAATGCATTTTTCAAGGATTTTTGACAGGGGGAGAGGCTAGCAATAGGTCTAAAGTTTGAGAATTCAGTGGAGTTACCTCCTTTGTGTATAGGTATGGTATAGAATTTTTTCCAGATGGAAGGTACCTTGGATTCAGAAATGGAACGGTTGATTAAGATTGAGATATGATAGGCAAATAAGTGAGCAGCTGACTGGAGAAAGTAAGATGGAATGCTGTCCACAGATACAGAACATGGTTTAATTTGAGAGAAGGGTACAAGTGTATGTAGTGGGGATGGGCTTTAAGGAGAAACAATTAGAATGAGTAGATTCTTTAGGGGGGGCAGGGTTTGTGGGGTTAGTTTGATTGGTTCTGTTTGAATTAAAGAGCTTGGATATAGATTCAGCAAAATAAGTGTTGAAGATATTGGCGGTTTCTTCTAGCATCTTGTCTGGGGTGGGGTTGGGAGAGGTAGGGTTTCCAGGATGGAGTAATTGATTGATAGTGTTCCAGAATTTTTTAGGGTTGGATTTGAGCATGGTTGGGGGGTTGTAGTAAAAAATATTTTTGTCATTGTTGATTTGTCTTTTGGCCTGGTTCCTTTGTTCTTTATATCTTTGTAGATCATGGGGGATTTTTGTTTGTCACCATTTTTTCCAGGACTTATCTCTAGACTACATGAGTGTTTTAGTGATTTTAGTGAGCCAAGGAGAAATTTTAAATTTTATTCTAATTTTCTAAGGTGGAACTAGTAACTTAACAAGGTTAAGAAAGGTGGTGTTGAAAGCAGTGACAGCCTCGTCTAAGGGGAGATGGGTGAGGAAGTCCCAGCTAACTCTTGATATGCGAGTATTAAAGGTTTCTGGACTGAAGTCAGAAAGATCATGCCTAGTTAAGTATTTGTGTGAATTGGGGAGGTGACTGGAATACCTCAGTACTTTTATAGGAGAGTGGTCACTTAGGGAGTCAGGGAGGGTATCAGGATTGTGATATTTGGTTGGTGTTGAGACTAGTATCCAGTCAATAAGGGTATATGCAGTGTGGTTCTGGTTACAGAGGGTTGGCTTGGTAATTAGCTGAGTAAAACCATAGAGGTTAATATGTTGTGGGGAAGTAGGGTTATTTAATGTTAGCCAATTGATGTTTGTGTCACTTAGGAGGATTGTTTCACTTGTGATGTTCAGGGACAGATAGGAGTGGATATTTTCTAGTACTGGGATATTATTGTCTGGGGGAATATAGGTGGCTACTATAGTAATAGTAGAGTAGTTGTTTAGTTTCAAGTTAACTATCAGTACTTCTGCAGGGGAAAAAGATGGTATGGGATGTGAGATAAGAGAAATGGTGAGATTGCTGGAATAGATAATAGCAATCCCCCCACCTTTGTTGTTTGTACGATCTTGGTGAATTATATTATAGCCTGGTGGGAGTATATCTCTATCTAGGTGGTGGGGTTTAAGCCAGGTTTCTGTGACAGCAATGACATCAGGGGTATGGTTTGCTATCCAGGCATGGAACTGACTAAGTTTGTTTGGAATAGTTTTGGGTATTGATTGCATAGACGAAGATCTGTTTTTGGTGTGGTTTTGGTGGATAGAGGTGGAAAGATTGTTTAGAGTAGAGTTTGATTGTGGATAGCACCAGGGTTAGGATGAATGTCACCTGCTAGAAGAATAGTAGTGGGGAATCGTTTCAATGTAGTTGTGTAGTTGTGAGTGGGTACCATTTTATAGGTTTAGTATTGATTTTTGGATTTAGGGAGGCAGTTTGTGTTATTTTTATTTTGGGAAGTTGGAAATTGGAGGGTAGTATTGAGGAAGAGATGGTGTAGTTAGTTTTTGGGATTGTTTTATTATTTAGGAGTGTGTTGGTAGGATGTTTGTGGAGGGGAGGAAATGATCCATAGGGGGCAGTGAGATGTTGTAGGAGGATTAGTTGGAGTAATAGAAGGCTGGTGAGGATTAAGGTATGCATAGTTGGAATTGGAGTAAAGGGGGAGTAGATGGGGAAAGATGGAGAAGGTAGTGAGAAGATAGATTTGTAATGGGAAGTTAGAAGTGGTGGAAACTAGTTAGAGGGAAGCTGTTGAGGGAGGTGGTTTGAGTAGGAGTAAAGTTTGTAAGTGGGGTTAGAGAGGGTGTAAAGGAGGAAATGTGTGTGATGGAGGGGTAGGGTGTAGGTGTAAGAGTGGTTTGTAATATGCTGTTAATTGTATATGGTTGGTAGTAAGAGGGGGTGTGTTTGTGTGGAGTATAAGTTTAGGAGCACTGGGAGTGGGTGGAATTTGTGGGTAGGGTAGGGGAGCTGGGGGTAGGGTAGGGGAGCTGAGCGAGCCAACAGGGCGAGCAAAGCGGGATAGAGCAAGTAAGGAGACTGTAACAGAAAAAAAGTATCAGCAAATATAGTTAGGGAGCTAAATGTAGGTGGCAAAAAAGTAATGGAAAAGCTAGGAAAGAAGAGACAATATTTTGGTTTAAACAGGGAGTAAGTAGATTAGAAACATGTATTGCTTCCTGGTTTTGAGCTATGGCAGAGGACGCAACATCTCCAGTTTTTACTGACACGCCTTTCTTACTTGGGGAAGACCCGGATGACACGCCGGTAACTCGTAGAGAGTTAAATCAGGTCTTGGCTCTACTAACACAGTTAAACAACAGTATAATGAATTCCAACAGGTCTAATGGTTCCTCGACTTCAGGAATACCTTGCAACCAGCAGCAAGCGAAAGACAAGGCGGAACAACGTGGGTAGAAGAGGCCCAAGACCAGGACCTTCAAACAGGGAGCCGGTTATGGTGAATCATCCGCTCGTTTCTCCTAACAGCAAAGAACATGCTGACAAAAACGGAACTTTTAGTATGGACAACAATTTCAGCTTTAAAGATTGGACAGAACAGCTACCATGTTTCAAAACAGGTACTTTTAATCTGCATTTGGAGCAGTTGGACAATGACTTTGAGACATTTAAAGACAAACTGTATGCTTTTAAAAATTCACAGTTAGAGATTAATTATTTGCAGGAATGCATTAAAGTTGAGCGTGTACCTAAGGGGTTACGCTGTTACAGATACCCTAACAGCGCTTTTTCAGGCTCAACTTTGCATTCTAAACTAACAGAGTTGTTTAATAAAACTGGAATTGAGGTTTTGAAATTAATGGTTGATGACTACATGAAAAAAGAAGAGGTTTTGTTGAATGAACTAAATGTACTGCATGATAGTATCACTAACGATGATAGATTTTAAGTTATAAAAGGAAATACAATGAAACGTTCAGAGAAGTAGACGAGCACTGTTTTAAAGTTTTAGACAGGAAGGCAAGAAAGTTAGAAAGAGATTTAATGGAATATAGAGAGGGGAGGGCATACCCAGCAGGGGGAGCTCATAAACAAAACACCCTTGAAAACACTGAGACTGTAACTTCTCACAGTAGAAATAATGGCTACAACTATGATGAAATGCCCAGGAGAAGTGAGAGACTTGCACAAAAAAGTACCAACAGTATGCAGCAGGGTTTTCAACTTCCCCAGGGCAGACCGAGGTGAAATCAAATCAATACCAGCAGAATGTATGGGGCAGGAGGCGTTGAGTAATGACCATTCTGTTAACAAAGATGACATAAAGGTCTCTAGAGTTGTAAGTGAGCACGGCTTGTGCAGTGTTCACACATTTGACAGTTTCAGTATATATAATTACACAGACATAAACATTACCAAAGACTTTTGAATTATTTACTAAGGACTACAATTTGTACCCAACAAGCCAGCTTTTCTTCCTAAGCTTTTAATTGAGCTTAAATTGTTTGTAAGAAACTTAAATTTAACTGCTATTTTCAAAAATCAGGCCCCACTTGAAACTACTCTGGGTAGAAGTAGCACTTTTAACCCCTGTCCACCCTAAACTAAAAATGTTTGAAGAAATTATAGAAAAATTTTAGGGATAATTTAGACAGAAACAAGAATTATGGCTCTACTAATTTCCCTGAATATTTGCAGAAGGTGGTTAATAATTTAAAGAAGAATAAAATCAGAGTAATGAAGCCGGACAAGGGAGGGTATAGTGCTCATGAAGCAACTTGAATATGAGAATTACATCTTTGCTTTGTTACAAAACACTAACACCTATGAACCAAGCTCTTTGAATGAACTTAACATAGCAGTGAGTAAAATCAAATACTACATACATGATTTATTACTGCAAGGATTTTGGATGAGAAAACTCACAATTTTTACTTGTACCTAAACCTAAAACAGCTGTACTCTTTGGTATCCCCAAGGTGCATAAGGGACTTGCTCCTTTAAAATTTCGTCCTATTGTATCAGGAGCAGGCTGTGTAACTGAATCTCTGAGTAAATTCATTCACTTCCACCTGAAAAAATATGTTAAGCAACTAGATTTTGTTTGTAAAGATTCATGGGAGTTCCTTACCAATATAAATCAAGAAATTGACAATTCCAACTTGTTTATGGTAACAATAGACATTGTCGAATTATTTCGAGCATACCATACGAGCAAGGTATGGATTGGTTCGGAGAAGTCATTGTTAAGGAATCAGGACTTAGCGCTGATCTAGTTAACACAATACTAGAATTTATGAGAATTGTGCTGCATAACAACTTTATAAATTTTAATGAAGAATTTTACAAACAAAAAGTGGGGTGGCTATGGGCCCCATGCTTCTGCATATGCAAATATAGTTTTGCACAAGTGGGAGAAGGAATTCATACACAACACCAGCTGGAAAGAACATATTGTATTTTACAAAAGGTTTTGGACGATATTTGCATCCTATGGTCAGGTACAGAACAACAATTTTAGGATTTATAGAGTACCTGGAGAACACCACTTGTTTTCTTAGATTCACTTACGTTGAGTAAAAGTTTGAATTACTTGGACATTACACTAACAAAAGACCTAATCAAAAGGTTTCACTTCACAGATATACAGGAAAGAAACACACTGTAATGCATACTTGCACTACGATAGTGGTCATCCCTGGCACATCAAAAGGGCATCATTAAAGGACAGCTAGTAAGGGCGTCCAGAATGTGTAGTACAGACAAACTATTTCAAGATGAGGCAGAATTTTTAAAAAAAGCTTTTCACATTAGAGGTTATCCTTTTGAATTGTTCCAGGTTATACTGGATGAAATTGTTCATAGAAGAGCGATCTTAAACCTCTGTTGGGAATAGGGCCTGTAGTACTCAGGAAGCAACATGACACAAAATGTGACAAGCATAAGAATTTTGTATATACATATTCTCAGGACTCTTTGCTAATTGAAAACACTATCAGGAATTTATGGCCTATGATTACATCACAAGATGAATTTAATAAGTTATTTCCTGAACATATAACTTTTACTAGGAAAAGAAACATCAATTTGAAGGGAATATTTGAACAAAACATTCAATTAGAAGAGAAACAGCAAGCTCTAGTAGCAAAAGAAAAGGCACTTTTGCATGCGGTAGATGCAAGCAATGTTCCTATCTTATTAACAAAGAGCAGGTTCATATTCCCTCACGTAAAAGCACCTTGTATGCAAAGTGCAATTACAATTGTAATTCATCTGGAGTTATATATATAGGATTTTGCCAAAATGCCCATCCTTTTATGTGGGCAAAACTGAGAGGCAGTTAAAGCAGAATATATGAACACATAAGCGACATTAAAACAAGGAAAGAGACAAGTCGTTTACAAGCATTCTCTCAGTTGTAAAAACATGGCATTAAAGTTTTTGTAGTGGACAATGTAAAACAAGACTAGAGAGGATGCGACAGGGATACAAAGCTGGGGATCAAAGAATTAACCTGGCAACTAAGGCTTAGCAACCAAATATCCAGGCATTAATGAAGGGATAAGTTTAGGGGACTTTCTTAGTGCTAGAAGAAACAGGATCAACTGAAGTACCCACATTGTTTCAACTTTTAGGGGTAACTGGATTAATGGTTCTGAATCTGGTCATTGTTGAGTTTCTAAGGTTCAACTATCATCTAAAAGCATTAAATATTAAAATAGTCATGTTTACAGTATTATTAGTTGTTTTATTGTCACCTAAACCAAGCAGTATATTTTAATATATATTTTTTAATGAACTAAATAGGTTAGAGGTTTGTAGTAAGTATCTAATTGATACTTTCAAAACTTGTATATTGTTTTGAAGTTATGAGAAAGGGAAATGTGTTTGTGGTTACAAAATGTGTGTTTAAAGTACCCGAAAGGAAAGCATTTCATTTCAACATAAACTTTGTAACTTATTTTTCACACAATAGGTTTACATAAAGTATTAAGTTATATTTTTAGGTTTTGAAAGTTCAGTTACATATACATTTATTACTTTTTCTATATGCAAACTAAGGAAAGACTTGATAGTAAAATTGCAGTTTTAATGTTTTGAAAAAAGAGTTACGGTTTTAGGGTATGTCTTTTAAATATTTTGTATTAATCAATTGATGACAATCATGCAATTAATTTAATCACATGAGCAGGGTTGGTTTGGTATAAATTCTGAATGAAGCAGCAACCTAATACACTTGAAAAAGCCTGTTAAGAACAGGCGCTTGTGGTTACTTGGAGTGGTTACTTGGATGGTTTTCTTGTTGTGTGCAATAAAAGAACTTTTTAACCTTTCCTGCTCGTCCATCTGGTGTTCGATAGTTTGGAGTTGCAGTGATCCTATCTACAGTTCTGTTTTGTGTCTTTAAACGGAGGGTTTTGTGCCTCAGCGCCTAGTGGGATTCGTGGTACTGGTTTGTTTTCGTTGTATTGCTTCCTAGATTAGAAACAGATAAGGAGATAGGAGTAGAATAGAAAAATTTGCAGCAAGCTACAATTAGTTAAACATCCAAGGTAAAGATGTTACCTCAGTAATTGGAACTAAAAACTAGGCAGTTATAGGTACAAATCCTCAGTGGAATAGTGCAGGGGTTTCTAATTTACAGGTAGATGCTGCCACCTTGAGGTAAGAGGAAGGATGGCAAGTAGAAGAGAGTAGCTGATCACAGTTTGTGGCAGTTAGGATTATTATTATGTTCGTGACTGGGGGGGTAGTAGGCTGTTTGCGGTTGGCTTCTAAAAGCGTACCTCGGGAGGGCAGAAAAACAGCATTTATAGGTGATTACATATGACTTATAATGGCTAGTTTGTTGGTAAATTCCTTAAGGTACATACATTCCACAAGATATATATATATATATATATATATATATATATATATATATATATATATATGTGTGTGTGTGTGTGTGTCTATATATATATATATATATATATATATATATATATATATATATATATATATATATATGTGTGTGTGTGTGTGTGTGTGTGCGTGTGTATGTGAGGGAGTGTGGAATGTCTTTGTGTGAGTGATGCATTTTTCAACTGTTAGTGCAATTAGTGCAATCTCAGAGTTGGTATATATATATATATATATATATATATATATATATATATGGGTCTACTTTCATAGACCGAAGCGCCACTTTACCGACACCCGGAAGACCGAGACGGAACGACCGAACAGGTAGGTTACCGAAAATGCGATATCCCGACGGCTGAGAGACCGACAACGGCAGCGTGTGAGCGCGATACGGTAAGTGTGCGAAAGTGACAGATGTAGTATTGGGGAGCGGACAGGTAAGTGTACGATACTGAGGGATTTTAGGATAGTGTGTGGAAAATGTGAGTGTGCGGTGGTGTCGGACTAAGGGTTCCGTGAGGTAAGTGTGTGGAAGTGACGAGAGCTGTGTAGGGTAGTGTTAAGTGTGTTAGGGTTAGAATGCGGTGGAGTGAGTGTGCGATAGTGATGGGCTGAATGTTTTAGGGTGTGTTAAGTGAGTTAGGGTTAGGGTGCAGGTAGGGTGAGTGTGCGATAGTGACGGTGTTGGGGTTTAGGGTGTGTTAAGTGAGTTAGGGTTAGGGTGCGGGTTGGGTAAGTGTGCGGTAGTGTCGGACGTTAGGGTTAGGGTTTAGGTTAAGGTTAGTGGATATGTTGTTGTGTGCAATGTGTATTTGGCGTTTTTTGTGTCGGTGTTTTGGTGTTCGGTATGTTGAGTTGTCGGTGTGATGTGTTGTCGGTTGTTTGGGGTGGGGAAAATGTGTGTCGGTGATTCGTACGTTCGGTCTATGAAAGTAGACCCATATATATATATATATATGTGTGTGTGTGGGGGTGGGTGGGGGGTGCAGGGGGGCTTGCCCCCTGCGTAGATGTAGTGTAGGATTGTGTAGTTTGTGTGTTGTTGGGTTGAATGGTGTGTGTGTTGTGTGATGTCTGGTTTGTGAATGTTTGGGATTTCAGTTTTTCGTGTTTGTGTTTTTTGGGATTGTGGGCTGTTCGACTTTATAGTTTTGAGATACTGAAATTCGAGCTTTCAGTATCTCGAGATTATAAAGGGCAACTATATATATATATATATATATATATATATATATATATATATATATATATATATATATATATATATATATATATATATATATATATATATATATATATATATATATATATAAAAGTGTATGTGTGTGTGTGTGTGTGTGTGTGTGTGTGTAAGTGGCACAGTGATGCAATGGATAGCTTTGCTGCCTCACAGCTAGAAGTTCCCTTGCTCGATTCTCAGCTGAGGTGCCTTCTGTGCAGATTGTGCAAGTCCTGCCTGTGTTCATGTGGGTTTCCTCTTGATGCTTGGGTTTCCTCCCACATTCCAAAGACATACTGTAGGTGGATTGGACATTCTAAATTGGCCATAGGTGTGAAAGAAATACCATGGCAGGGCTATCCATCCAGTAGTGTACAGCTTGGCTCTAGATGATTTAGATCTAGATGATCATCACTGTTGAAGTGACACCCTGACTCTATATGCAAAAATGGGAATAAGGGTGTGTGAATGGATGAATGGAGATATATACATATACATATAGGTTTACCATCACAATGTTGAGGCGTACATCTGCAACAGCATATGTGAGAAAGGCTGTTGTCAATGGTTCCTTTTATTGAATCAAAAAATTATGACGTCACAAAAGAACGAATGCCAGTGTGCATTCGCTCTTTTGTGAGGTTGGCATTCTGAGTGGAAATCACACTACAGTAGGGTTCAAGACATGTACTCCTTCCCTCACTGCAGTGCGACCTCGGAGTTAGCATATTTAATTAGTAGGAGGTGTGGGGGCGTGCATGGGGTTTTTCCCCTGCATAACGGTGTAGAAGACATCTGTTAGTGACAGGTGTTTCACACTAAGTTGACATTTCCGAACTGTTGACATTGTCTGAGTTGCAGATTCACTCTTCTGAGGATTCGATGATGCAGTTTACGACAGTTTGGTTCAGGTATATGACCAGTCGCACATTTGTGTTGAGACATTGTGATGGTAAGCCATATATATCTATATATATATATATATATATATATATATATATATATATATGTATACACACACACACACACACACACACACACACATATATATATATATATATATATATATATATATATATATATATATATTTACACACACACATTTATATATATATATATATATATATATATATATATATATATATATATATATATAAATGAGAGTGATACAAAATCCTGAAAGCCGAAAATCCTGAAGCCCAAAATTCTGAGACCAAAATCTAGAAAGATCAAAATACTGAAAATTCAAAATACTGAAAACTCAAAATACTGAAAACACACAGGATACCAACACTTACTATATTCCAGCACAAGTAGATACAGAAACAAATAAAAGACAAACCATATTACTCGAGATTTTGGTCTTAGTATTTTGCAAAAGCTCAAGGTCAGAAGAATAACTCAGACTTGTCTGCATAAATCTATGCTATCAGGTATGCTAGTGACTCTCAGGAAGCTCACTAAACATTCTTTGAACATTTCTTTTTTATCTTCACCATATAGATATAAGTCACAAGGGCACATGACTAGCTTATCTACATTACACAGTTGCATCACTGTTTAGTAGAATCATGTTGCTAACTTTCTGTTGGTTATTAAGCATGATTACAACATTGAAAATAGCTAATCTGAATATTGTACTTCACCTCCAGCTTAGCAATTATCATCAGGATATCCTTTCTTATAGAAACCTATGTCATATTGATTCACCCATGTGTGTTTGGCTTACCCACCTGATCCCATCACTGATCTGCTCTTTCACCACCACTTTTACCATTCATTCTATAAATGCTTCAACTCTAGCCTTGCTGATAGGCTTGTAACATCCCTTCTGATTTTGCTTGTCTCGTTTTCTTTCTCTTACACTTTTGATCCTCTTATTTCCATTAGCAACGCTGTAAAACTAGACTTATTTTCTTTCCCCATATTCCCCCATTACAAAATGCATAATTATTTAAATTATTCTTGGAGGTTTGGGTCATAATTAACTACATCATGTACAAGTTACAAAACACTCACCTGTTATCTCTTAATGATTTATATCTTTCTATTATAGAGATCAATAAAGTCACATAAAAAAGTAAGAAATTATTGGGTTTATGTTAGTTTATTGAAATTTTATTTTGTGGAAATTCATATAGTTGAGAACGCATGACAAATAACTTAAGATATTAAAAACAAACTAAAAAATAGATATGAAGTTTCTCGACACCTCCCACACCCCCTGCTAACTTAGAGATCACATTACAGTGGGGAAAAGGGCACATTCCCTGTTCCCCATTGTAATGAAACATCTGTGCAGTTCTGTCTTCATTTATTAGTTAGTTTTCAATATTTTATGTTATCAATAGTATGGCTTTGACCATATGAATTTCATCAAAGTAAAATTTCAATAAACTAACATAAACTAGAAATTATCACATGCAGCTCATGAATCAGAATTAATTTTAGAAATATAGCCTGTTTGTTGCCCAAATGATCTAAGAATGTCTGCAGTTCATTAATTAGAAATGAGAATATGTGCTCCATGCCAAATTGTAGCTACACTGAATATTTGTTAAAGCATAGTCATAACATGTTGCTTTCTATTATTTCAGCAGCTGTTGTATGTATAGCTGGGATTATCCAACTGACATTATAAAAAGCTAAACGGAAGTACTAAAACCAGACTCCTGACTACAACAAAATGAAATAAATTGATTCAAAATGAAATAAATTGATTTAATATTAATGCCAGCCTATGGTCACTCACTATAACTGTAGCCAATACAGGGAGCTGCATCACCAAATAAATTAAATGAACAACCATTCTAATTGTATGATACTATTATACTGGTAGGGTATTACAAGGGACAAAAGGACATCATTTTGCTAACATGGGTTGTAGTGTAGCTGAGAGATAGTCATCATTTAAATAAACCATTTTGCCAGATTGACCTGATATCAAACAACTAATAAAAAACAGATATGAAGCTCGGGCAGAATGGAAAAAGGAAGCATCATGTGTACATAAATTCAACATGCACCAACATTTATTAAAAAGGAAACAGTGATGAATATCAGTTGTGCCAAAACTGAATATACTAGGCAAGTACAAACCATTTATATTGGACAGAAAACAGTTCTGGTAGACAATAAAACAACTCGGCACGTCAAACATTTTCACAAAAACAGGTAGTTGTAGTACTCTTAACAGGGATATTATTTCACATCTAAGTCAAAATGTCAGAAGTCCCCCACTACCTACAAATCTGAGTTTTTCAAATCCACATTCTTTCCAACAATTTTTACCACTTCACACAATTGTTGACATTCCCCAGTTCTATCTCAAGGCCATTACCAAAAAATAGATATAAGACTTCCGTGAAAACATGGACACTGGCTATAACTAAGTTTCCCACTGTACACTCCAAAGTTCTAAAATTAGCTGACCATACCATCAGTATGCCTTTGGAACACATTTGCAACAAAAGTCTTGACTCTTGACTTATAGCTTTAAACATACCATAATTACTCCCCTGGAGGAATGTCCTTCCCCAGTCGCTGCAAATTAATTCCTTTCTTTTGTCTGCCACCATCCTATAGCTTAAATAGTTGAAAAATAGTGCATGATTAAATCTTTGATTACATAGTAAAATATGGCACTATCACAGAAAGGCAACACAGTTCCTGGTCTAAATTTGGCACTTTAACAGGCTATATGTTTGCTGATAGACCACATCTTTAAAAACACAGAAGAAGGTAAAGTTAAGCCATCATTATAGATCTTAAGATGGCTTTGAAAACTGTTGACCATGTTATATTGTTACATACATGTCAGGCATGGCTTACTCCATAGAAGTGGTACCAATGATATGGAAACTATCTTGATAACAGAAGTATCCCACTGACTAGATCTAACAATTATATTCAAACAGCTAGCATAATAAGAGGGGGCTCAAGATTTGATTCTGGACCCTGTGTTATTCACACTGTTCATTAATGATCTACTCTGGGATCTGTCTCAAATTAACTGTATAATGTGGATGATATTGTCCTAACCAAGTCCACCAAAAGGTAACCTATGCTAAAGAGTGAATGTTTGTAGGACTTTGAAGCTATATGGAAATGGCTGAGGAAAAAGAAGTTGTTCATCAATACACAGAAAAACACAGTGATGCTATTTATTTCATCTTACAAGATAAATAGCACCACTAACTTCAGCACTACAAACCCTCTGGGCAACCCTTTTAGTTATCACTATTGAGTAGTCCTACCAAGGACTAATATTAAACCAAAACCTATCATCCTGTTAACGCACAGAAATCCAGGACAACAAGGCATTAGCTCAGTTTAAAGTTGTGTACAAAATATCTAACATGCTCTCCACTGAGGCTAGACTAGCCATTGCCATAAATGTACTCCTAGTCAGGTTAAAATACTGCCTCCCTTTAGCTGCACTTTTCTCTGTATATGACACCAACTCATTCAATTAAATGAGAATAAAATATTGTGCTTCATAAATAGATAAGAAGCATAAGATCACTACACTACTCTCAGCTCAAACAACGGGCTACCTGTTTTAGCTACAGGTACTTTATTTCCCAATTATCTCATCCTCAAAATGTTTTCTGATGGCTAATGTCCACCACTCCTCAGCAGGCAGAAACCACTCCTACATACTTAGAAATAATGACAGTAACGGGCTATACAGACCCCTTATTCACACTTTGTGTGAGAGAACTTTGTTAAAAATAATGCCAGAAATTTGTAACAGTCCCCCAGAGAATATAAGGAAAATACATTGACTGAACACTGACTTAAGAAAACACTTAGAAACCATCTTTTCAAAGAAAGTTAATGCAAATGCTAGAGAGACATGGGCTAATGCAATAGTATATTGTTTCTTAGGTTCAACTGTACTGGTGCTTCTCTTCCAAAATTCGTAGGTTTAGTCTGTTTAGGTATGGCCTTAGGACAACAAAAGTGATATATATGCAGTTATTCCCACCTAATTTTTGTACAGCCATATGGCATTCATTTGCTGGCTCCTAGAAGTGGCTGTCCATAGGGTCTCTCTAGAATTCATTGCAAACTGTAAGAGATAGAAAGACAATGAGAAAGGGAGACAGTTCACTGCACTGTAGCAACATTGCACAGTGCTGTTAGGTGCGCAACATGCTTATACACAATTATTTATTTTATACTGCATATTTAAGTATTAGTAATACATGCATACTTGTAGATAATAACTTATGGCTGTCTTATTTAGTGTCATGCCTTTGCTAGGTATTATGCATGCAGTCTTTTTTAAGTGCCTTAATGGCAGTTTTTTTTTTTCTGCTTTGCATTCCTAAGTACATTTCTTACTTGCCATTGTGGCTTGGAATGTGGCTGAAAAGGTTCCCTGGACCAGTTCACGTAAATGATTATCAAGGTATGTATAAATAAATAAATAAATAAATAAATATAAATGAGAGACTTGTGCAGCTAAGGCATAAATCAAATGAATAATTTAATACTGGGAAGTGGGGCCACTTCTATTCATAATTTTTACTAATGATCTTAATACTGCAGCAAACTCAGCAGTAACTGTACAGTATGCTGATGATGCTTCCCTAATCTGCTCAGCCCCCACAATCACAGAGCTCCAAGAAAAAACCCAAGCAGACTTCTAAAACATTGAAAGCTATCTCAAAGCCCAGCAACTTATTCTAAACCCCCCCAAAAAAAACAAACTCATGGTTTTCCAGCATACCCTGACAGCCAATAATTTAGCCCTTATCTGTATTTCCTCTTCCAATGGCACCAAAATACAGCCCACTGAATAAACTAAACTTCTCGGTGTTACAACTGATAGTGGACTGAAGTTTGACAAACACCTGGCACTAACTATTAAAAAGGTGCATGTCAAGCTAGGCTCACTCTACAGGGCCAAAGTATACCTCACTGACCAAGCTAGACTCACAACAGCCAGAACCCATCTATTATCATCCCTTCTATACTGTTCTCAAACATTTAGCAATCTTTGCAAATCTGACATAAATAGACTTGAGTCTTGCTATAACAAAATTGCAAAATTTGCTACCAGTCAATCCAATAAATCTCATCACTGTACTGCCCTTTGCCAGCTAAATTGGTTAGAGCTCCCTCAGTTACTTAACCTGAATCACTTACTAGCTGTACACACAGTCATATACAAACCTGACAACTGCCCATCACTATCAAATCTTGTTGAACCTTAATGCAATGTAACTTCCCTCAAGTCTGCTGAAAAAATACTCTTAAAGGTTACCAAAGTACAAAACTCATATGGCATTTCCTTGTATTCCCATATTATCACCGAACAATGGAATTCTCTTCCACAACATAGTCTGTCTAGTAATGATACACAAACATTTAAGCTTACCCTTAAGGAATATTTCTTAAAACATAGACTTTGCTCCTGTACCCACCCAGGCTAATCATCCCAATCCACCAAGTTTCCAACTCCCTTGTTCATATTGCTCTATACCTCCTGTCTTTACTAGCCTTCTTATACTCAAAACATAACTTGTAAAAAAAAAAAAAAAAAAAAAATGTATGCTAAAACTATTGTAATTCTTGTTTACTTTATAGACACCTTGTATTTGAATCTTCTAATTGAAATGAGATTTCCATGGTAAAATGTTTTGTTTAATTTTGCATGCTTTGTTAGACACCATCTTAAGAAACTTGTAATATGAAATTCTATTTGCAGCTTTCTGTTTGCATTTGCATGAATATCTGTGTTCTATTTTTTCTTGCTAAATTTCCTTATCCCAAATATTATCTCAAATATAAAACATTCTATGTAACCTTGTTGGAGCCTTTCTCCCCCGGTCTCCCCTGAAAACGGGCTTCTGGCCCAGTCAGACATTACCCGGTTAACAAATGAAATAAATAAATAAATAAATAAATAAATAAATAAAATACATAAATACTGAGGTTATATCAAAATCAAGTAAGGGTACCCTTCCCTATAGGCTGCCTTTTTCCTATTAAATATCCGCAAACAGATGTTTAGTAACTTTTCTTTTTATTTTATTTGTATTTATTAACTGGGGTAGAGAGCACTGACACCTATGGATCATATTCACACTCAGATTTGAACCTCCAAAACTGGAAGATTTTCAGCTCAAAAATTACATGTGCCATTTGAGCAGATCTGCGAATGTATCATTAGTTACTGGTTTAGAAATGTCTTAATGAAAATGTCATGAACCACTGCCTCCTGCTGCATACTACACATGTCTTGTATTTTATTTTATGTGCTCATTTATGAGATTTTAGCACAGGATGCTGCGAAGAAGGCTTAAGATACTTTCTTAAATGTCACACAAGCCTCACTCTAAACTATTTTGATCTGTGAAGCCAGACATGTCTGGGAAAGTACCATTATTGCTCAGAGCATACACTACTGGTATATACTGAACATGGAAAACATTTAACAGAAGAAGGACATTAAAGTTATTTGTTCACGCTGCCCAAAATGTTTATATCTCCATTTTTTTCTCATGACTTGATTGCACTTGTACTGCATCACTGGTCTTTTTCCTGAGATCAAGCTACAGGTAGCAGTACAGTTTATGTCTTTCAACTTTTAGCAAATTCCAATATAATACCAAAGGGAGGCTGATAGAAGAGAGTCGATTATCAGGATACAGCTATCTGGCAAAAGCATTTAATTATCTTCCCATAAAAAATGGCATTTTTATTATATAATTAAGTCTATTAAAATGTGCATGTGGTCTTTATCATTTTCAGAAATTTAGACAATAAGGAGGAATTTTTGGTAACTTAAATATTGCTAATTAGCACAGTTAAACAACAAAACATGAGTTCATAGATAGTTACTAGGCATGTGGTCCAGGAGACCATTAAGGAGTGTAACCAAATTTCCCAATTGGTCCAAAGCAATATCAGGTTATGTGACTTGCTCAGTCACACTGTAAATAAATGAAGGCTGAGGGAATCAAACCCTGGATGCCTGGAAGTAGCTTGTAAGAAGGTCATATCATTAATAGTCTGTAGTAACTATGATGCCATCACCTGTGGTAACTGCCACTTCAGCTGAGTTAGCCACCATTTACCATTTTGCAGTATGTAATCAAACAAGGAATTATCTGTCAGTGTTGACCCATTAAAATAATCAAACAGAACCAGCTTAGATGCTGAAAGCTTCATACAGCAGCAAAGGTTAGAAATCAGTTTACTAATAGTATTGCTGTACATTGGCTGTCTCTAAGAAATAAAGACAATTCAATTTCGCTGCCATTAAAATGGCAAAAATAAGTGTAACAGTATAAAAAGATAGCATACAGTAAATATTTCCAATATAAAATTAAAAGGCTTTGGTGTGCAGAACACTAAAATATTATTTGACTGTTCATATCAGGAATCAGACTCATCAATATCTTCACAGAGCTCCTTGTTTCAGTTGTTTGCTTTATTTGCTGGACCTTGAGAAATATATTTATAACCACATCATTGATTCTTTACCCGTACTGATCAACCATCTTCAAGCAGATAAAAAAAACATCTGTTTATCTATCTTTTGTTATTTACTGTGCCATATGAGTTATGACTGGTATGTAGACGTTCATTTCAACCAAACAATTGTAAATTCAGTACTCAGAGTTGGGGCCCTGCTATTTTACCTGACTCATCTTGATTAGATGCAAGTATTGACTCTGATCATAGTCGAACAATTCTGTGCCTGTATATGTTTAAAAAATAGATATTGGGTATTTCTATATCATTACTAACACACAAGTATGTATTAGTTAAGTTGCTAGGGTAATGTACAAGCAGATAGGTACCCATGCTTGAAACCTAAAAGTTTGACCCTTAAAGGTTTGTGACCAATATTTTCTCTACACGTTAGAATGCTTATAGATCAGAAAAAAATGAAACATAAAACTGCATAAGCCATATCATGAATGTGTTAGAAAGTAAATATAATCCATAAAAGGATGTGATACAATATTTTAACTCTCAAAACTGAATATTATGCCATTCCTGAAAAGGAAAAAAAAACTGTGTCCAAAGTTGCTTGTCAATGGTTTGTAAGGAGACTTCACCCTCTGGAGCAATAATACAGGAGTTTTACTTAGAAAGCTGCCTACTGTGTTATTCTTATACTTGAGTTCCAGCAAATGGACTATAAGAATAACAACCTCACACAAGTTAAACAACAACAAAAAAAAAAACACTTACAGCCTATCATTATTTTAGATTTCAAATATTTGAACAACTGCAAAATCAGTACCCATAAACTCATTAAATCTGAATCAAGTGCACCATCTTAAGCCTAGCCAAATCTCCCATCACAAAGGTAAAATTAAAACCCTGTACTTTGTGTCTATGAAATAACACTTTAACCATTATGATAACCCCCATCCCCCTGGCATATATAACATATAAATATATATAAATATAATTAATATAATTAATATTTATTATTTTATTTATTTATTTTCTTTACATTTGTTGCTCGGGAAAATCCGACTGGACACAGGTCCTTTTTCAGCGGAGGCCTAGGGAGAAAAGCTCCACAATAAAAAACATTTAATTGCAAGTTACAAACATTTAATTACAAGTTACAAGAAGTACAGGTAGGTTTTTGTTTAACAATAGCAGTAAACAGTTATAGTTCAGAATTAATTACATATTTAGTTAAAGGACAATTGAGTATGTACTAAACACTTCTATCATTGGTGCCATTAAGACTGGCAAGTATATTAATAGTTGAATTAGCAGATATTACTCATGAATAACAGTAGCTAAGATTACAGCTGAGATATAGGTTTACAAGCAAAGTAGTTGGCTGTAATCACAGATAGTTAGTAGCGTGGAAGATAGGTTTAGGGTGGTTGGAGTAGAGATATTAGCGAGGATTGTTACAGGGGCATGCCCAGTGCTCTTTTAGATGAGATTCTAGAACAGTTTTGAAGTTAGTACATGATGATACAGAAGTTATAGTGTGAGGAAGAGTATTCCATAATTTTGCTATGGAGTAGGAGAAGAGTGCTTCTCCAGCAGAGTTCCTGGTTCTAGTTAACTGTAATTGCTTTTTTGTTGCTGGAGCATAGTGGTCTTGTGGTATGAAAGGGCTGAAGTAGATTTTGGATGGAGGGAACTTTTAGAGGATGATTTACTAGTTTGTGGGTGAGTGAGAGTTGGTATCATTCAAGGAGGTGAGGGAGTTCTAGCCAGCCTAGTTCAGTATGTGAGGTGCAGTGGTGGCTATGGTAGGCTGCACCAGTGGTAAACTTTACTATTTTGTTGTAGCACATCTAGAGTGTACTTAATTTGCTTTACCATAGGTTGGTAAATATTGGAGGATGGAGATTAGGTGGCTATATGCAAATGAAATCCTGGCTGATTTGGTGAGGAATTGCTTATTTCTGTATAAAGCTCCTAATGTTTTGTGTACTTTTTTATGGTTAATGAGATGTGCATGTCAAACTTGAGGTTATTGCCAATCTCAACTCCAAGTAGTTTGGTGTGGTCTACTGAGGGGATAATGGGGTTGTCATTGGCTGTAATATTAAACTGGGGTGTTTTGATTGTGTTTGGTGGGTTGGAAGATGAGGAGTTTTGTTTTGTTTTGTTTGGCTTTAGTATTAACTGTACATCTGAAAGCCAAGTTTCAAATGAGGAAAAGGCTTCCTGTGTGGTCTTTTGAAATTCAAGAAGGGAGTGAACTGAACAGATGATGGTGGAATAATCTGTGTACTGTATGAGAGTGGCTTGTTTGGTAGCAGAGGCTAGATTATTTGTGAATATGGAGAAGAGTAAGGGTCCAAGGATGGATTTTTGGGGAACCCCAACTGAGACAGAATTGCTGGAAGCCAGTCAGGTAGCTCTGGAACCAATCTGTGACATATTGAGATAAGGATAGATTATTGAGGACAGCGATGAATTGTTTATGTGAGACCATGTCGAATGCTATAGATAGGTCTAGGAATGTTGCAGGGGAGAAATACCCATAGTTTTTATGTTGAAGGATTGTGTTAGTAAAAGCAAGTAAGGCAGTGGTTCTGCTGTGGTATGGTCGGAAATCATGTTGCGTGTTAGATAGGAGGTTTTTAGTAAGGAGGTAGTTTAGAACTTTTAAATACAAGTTTAAATACAAATTAAACAAAATCAACAATTCATAATTGTGACTTTGACATGTGTGAACTTTCATACATTTTGGTTTCAGGCCATTTTGGAGAAAACATCTTAATATATCATATGTGATCTATAGTTTCCTTGTAAGCTTCTATGAAAATGCTTAAAGAAGTTATAGACATTAGTCAGTCAGTTCTCACTGCTTCTTGTGATGTATCCAAGGCTTTTGATACTATTCCCAATAAGATAATTGTTATCAAAAATTGACAAACTGTCCATGGGATTCATTAAAGGGCCTATTGGGAGCTATAAGACCCTGTGCCCATGACACGGTATTTTGCGATTCAGAGATATGTTAACAGAGCTCAGGAAAGTATTTGTTATATGCTAATTTGCATATCTCTGTATCACAATTACTGCTGCAATGTGCAGGCCACACACATATACACACACACACTCGCACACACACACACACACACACACACACACACACACACACACACACACACACACACACACACACACACACACACACACACACGCAGACACGCACACACACACACACACACACACACAAGCACACATGCGCACACACGTGCACACACATGCACACACAAGCATATACACACATCACAATCCCAGCACCTGTCTGTGAGTTGTGCCCTGATCCATGTACTAGTGTACATGCCATTATGGCACAACATTTTACAATACTCCCTGGTGGCTAGTGTCTCAAATCCCTGTACTAGTCGAAGTGCATTTACTACACAAGTGCAGTTTGTCTGGTGGTTGGCACTCCCCACACACCCATTTCCCTGTACAATAGGTCTAGTAGATAGTATTCCTCCCACCTCCTGATCCCTGTACAGCTGTTGGTATCAGTTATGCACAAATGTATTATCCCTAGTCCATAACTCTCAACTGTCCATATTTTCACAGAATGTTCAGATTTTTGTCTCATATTTTGGTCTGATCCTTACAAAATTTGTGGTTTTGTCCCAAATGATTGGGATGATGTGAGGATTGCATTTAGTAAATAATGATATACATTTGAGTTTCAGAATTCACATCCTTCAGAAAATGTATGCTAACACTATTGGCAGGATTCACGAAGCCTCCGTGTAAGAGATACAAGGCTTACATGGAGGCTGCAGTTAAACGGTGTGACGTCAGCATGTCATGCATATGCATGAGGGCATGCTGAATCACACCTAAGGCTAAAACGGTCTGTGGAAGACAGTAGGGGGCGGGTCCGTAGGCCGAGCCCTGCAAGCGGACACGCCCCCAGAAGAGTAAAAGTGCCCAAAGTAAACCCCCACGACAGAGTACATGGAAATGTGAATAAACACAACACAACACATGCCCCCACAGACTATGAACATAAAATTATATAAATGAACATGTTATATATTTTTTTAACTGTAAAGATGTTTGCCCATGAGTGCGCTCGTTTGCGTGGGCGTGCCCGTAGCTCAGCCACAGTTAGCAGTAAGTGGAAAAGCATATAAGAACTAACTATACAAAGTAAACAAAAAGCAATAGTGTAGTGGTAGAGACGTCGGCTGAAAAGCAGGCAGTCATGGTTCGAGCCCCCACAACATCAATTTTTATTTTTAGTGAAATAAGCACGAAACAAGTCCCTGACATATATGTACACATATAAAATTATATTTTATGTAAAATGTAATGAAATAGGCCATTTATTTTGAAGAAATGTGAGATAACAAAATAATAAAAAATGCCAGATGTGCCCATAGCTGAGCTATTGTTTAACAAGTTGAGTGCATCTGCCTGTAGGTGAGCAGTGGTTTAACAGATGCAAAATGAGTACCCGTAGGTTAGCAATGATTCAACAGGTGCAAAATGAGTGCCCGTAGGTGAGCAATGGTTCAACAGGTGCAAAATGAGTGCCCATAGGTGAGCCGTGTTTTAACACGCTAAAACTGTGTGCCCCTAGCTGAGCTGAGCGTAATATGCATGCTGACAGCCAAATGAAGCATAAACCAGAGTAACCCGTTTGCACGGAGCTGCGCACCATGCCAACAAGCTAACCGACAGGCAACGTTGAGCAAGCTGTAACAAAACTGCCTTTACACAGACACACCACCTAGCCTGTCTAGACAGTCATAACATATAAAAAGCAGTGGCCAGGTTTGAACCCAGGATACCATGCACCATAGTCAAGGTACTGAACCACTAAGCCATGACAGCTGTTCTTAGAAATGCAGTAATAGCAAATATATAGGAATGAATAGAAAGAGGAGCATGACAAAGCAGGTTTTGTGAAGGTGATACAATTCCAAAATGGCCAATCACAGATAAGTGCGGGAAAAACGGCATATATAAGCCCCACAGGCGGGAATACACAGCATAACTGATTGTAGAACTAACTTGCAGCCAGAATGTCAGGAGTAGGTGAGGGTAGTTGCTTCCGAGCACAGAGGTGGGGCGTTGAGGAGTCCAGATATATGGTCTGGCTCCTTGTCCACAATCATGAGGCCCAACTCATGCAGGGCCAGGTCCTGTGGGGAGCATATAGGGCTGAGGCATGGGACTGGTTGGCTCATGTTCTCACCAGTGCCACAGGGATTCCAAGGACTGGTGAGCAGGTCCTTCACCACCATGCGGACCTGAAGAGACATAAGCAGGACCAACTGAACCTTTGGATCCAGGAGGCCCGGCAAATGCCCAATGCCCCACTACTGAGTAAGTTACATTTAATTATGTATGTAAGAAATTAACCTAGCTGATATTATGGAGATGTGTATTCCAATATTACTTTATTTCTATTACAGCTGCAGGTGCCCGTTCTGCGAACTGCAGAGCTTATGGCGATAGGCTGGTGCGGTTGTGCCACCAGGCAGGTCAGTAATCCTCTCCCTGTAACTGTAAATAAATATAAAAGTATGATAGTTAGCAAAAGAGTGCAGTGTAGTCACTAAGTAATAAAATGTGCAAGTAACAGTGTAAGAGTGTTTGCAAGTATTGCTTGATTACAAAAGTGTGTTGCAGTCTGTAATCCAAACAGAAAAATGAAAATGTCTGAAATAAAGATGCCCCACCTGTAATATAATAGTGCACAACCTGCAGCAGGCAGAAAAGTACAGCTGCAGAAGATTAGCAAATCACATGTGTGAAATATATCCCTGTTGAAATACTGAAACATGACAAAAGTGAGACTGTTGGAAAGGATTTTAATAACTAAAGGTAAAACATGTCAATAAAGCCTAGAAGTAAGTACCATCCTGAATTGAAAAATTAAAACTAGTGAGAGAGTGTGAGAAAGAGTTATGAATCCACCAATAAAGTAGTAATAACCCCTGAATAAAGTATACTGCAGTCAGTACAGAATGAAATGAATGTGACAAGCAGAACCAAACTGCGAAATGTGTTCAAAATGTTGCTGCAGCTGGAATGTGTATCCCAAAATCTGGATATGTTTTTCTCAGTCTGCAATATGCAGATAGTATGATTGTCTGAAAAACCAAACATCCACAGTTCTCTATAGCTATATAAAGCAAATGTAACAGGATGATGTAGCTGAACAAAGCCAGATATGAACGTGTATGAATAAAAATGAAAATGTATATTGATGTAGCAGTAGCATTCCTATCACCAACGTGAAGTAGTTATCACATAGGAAACTGTAGGTAGAACTGTAGTGTGTATATATCTGCAGCTATTAGAAATGTACAGCATATGTATTGGTATTTGAAGGTGTTAATTATATTTTCTTCACCCTACCCAATAACCACATATAATCCATTCCACGTGAAATTGGTATGTGCAATCACAATTAACACCCCTGGACATTTGTCCTGTTGGGTCATACATATTTGCATGTACGTTGATGCATCTGCCCTGTTCATACATCCAAACCTGATGGCCTGTTGCCATCAATCAACCCTGTGTATTGCTGTTCAGATTATGCATGTGTTATGCTCGCTGTTCAATGGTGTGAATATCTGGGTGTTTGGTTAATGGGAATACTAATGCATGCTGTTACAACTAATTGCGAATGGTATTGTATGTTACTAACCCAAACTGTCATGACATAATGCAAAACATAGGACGACAAGGAAGGTGGGTTCCAGCGGACCCACCTCTCCCACCTCAGCTGGTGAGTGCACCTGGCAGTAGTGCCCAGTTCGGACCCTCCTCCAGTGGCCCTGTGCCACCTGTGGGTGAAAGCGCTGCAGGGGATGGGGCTCCTCCCCCCTCTGCAAGTGTGGCCGGAGGAGAACCACCACTCACCCTCCATAGCGTTGGTAATCACCATGGCAATCACACTACTATGGTAGCATGTGCAAAGGTAACCTGTGAATCACCTCTATGGTCCAGTTGTGGTTTATGTGAGTCATGTGGCAATGTCACAGCTGCCACATGTATGCAGTCAACCCTCTCCCCTGGCCAGGAATGTACAACACATGTGTGAGATGCAACCACATAGACAATCTGGGGACTGAGCACTCTGAACCCAGCACTGCCATACCCTGTCAGGTGGCATGACATACTACAGTGACTACAATACCAGTCTGACATAGACCCGCACTGACAGCAATCCGAACACACTGGGGCATACTTGGAGCCTCAGAATAGCATCCTGCCTGAGCATCACACACCTCTGGAGCTGGCACACAGGCATACGTTAAGTCAGAGCAGAGCACATGCCACACATGGCACACACATCCTGTGTGCCACACACTCACAGCCTGTAGGGCTACACAACACACCTGCTACAGATGTGTCAGGTACCTCTCTTGGCCGCTGTAGTGGGGTCCCACTCAACAGGCTGTACATGGTGAAGGTCACAGTGATATGCCCGTGGGGCACTATGGTCCACCACATAACACATGCATACAGGTCAGTCAGAGGCATGGACACATATGACTCAGTCATTGTCCATGCCACTATGGATGACCTGAGATGTACCTCCCTGGACTACATGATAGGGAACATAGAAGGGCTCTCACAGCATGTGGCACAGGCCAGTATGAGCCTGACCTTGGTTGCCATCATACCCTCACCAGGTATGCTACCACAATATGTAGGAAGGGTGTTCTATGTCTACATTCTGCTCAATCTTCAATGTCATTCATATGGTATCCAATGGCTGTCAGCGTGTGCTTACATGCTAGGGAAGCCACAATGATTTGCAAGGGGCAGCTTGCATGTGTCACCCATGGGCCATTGTATATTGGCAAAGTCCCTTGATACACACATAGTGCCTTTTGCTGCAGGACACAGATTACATAGCCACCTCCGTGGGTATCACACGGGATAGGACACTAACAGTAATGCTATACAACACCAGCAGTGTACACCGCAAGATGCATGCACTGGACACTGTCCTCAGCATGGTAAACTGCAATATCTGTGCAGTAACAGATTCCTGATTCATGGCGCACAGGTGCAACCTATCACTGCCAGGTTATACCTCATACCATGCCTGTCATCTCCTACACTTGTACCACACATGAACAGGGGGGTGGTATCTCAAGGCACCACAGATACACACACCTCCAGGTTGTTGGCACAGCACAAAGCATCAGGGCCTATCCATGAGCAGTGTTGGACTGCCTTCTGGTTCATAGCCTGGCACACACAACCCTCCCATACACAGGAAACCCACCTGTCCTCCCTAACAAGACTGGGAATATGACAGTCTCTAGATATGTCTTTATATGGCTGGACTGCATCCAGCCGAACATTGTGTGTGAGCATTACTTTAGCTACAACACACTAGCTAAAGGTTCCCAGCATGTAGTCACTGAATTGCAGTGGAACGACATGTTACCACTCCCACAACAGGTGGGAACATGCAGCACCTGTTCATCGACTACATGTAGACTATATGGCCCAGACCAGATGTGTATCCCCTGCTGTTAGGATGATACCATATACAACTCACACTGTATATACACATACCACATGCAGCCCCTGCACAGTAAGACACAGTCATAAGGTTATGCATTGCAAATACCATTTATCCACTTGAGGCACGTGTCAGACATGGTAACTACTGAATGTCACAGGTATAAATGTGTATGTGTCACACACATACATCATGTGTGCATTGCCATTGCTGGTTTAAGCAATGCAATGCATTGTTATGAACAACAACCCACACATGGTCATTTTGTGTGACACAACCACACGTGGCAGTTGTGGGTTTCCAAAACATACCTATCTGTGCTCTGACAGTTGTAATAGACCCAGTAGCGGAGCGCATTATTGGCATTACTGGGCAATTAGCCCTGTTTGGCTGTACTGAGAGTGTGGTGACATCACCTGTGTTTACTGGGGGAATATGCAGCATTTGGTGAATTGTAGTAGTTGCCAAAAGGAACTGTTCTCTCACACTTGCAATTGCACACACCCTACTACCCCCACACACACACACTTGCCATTTGCAGAATTCATACCCCTACCTAACTATGTTATGACACGTGAGAGAGACGCATTAGCAAAGCACACTATTTGGATTACTGGGAGGTTCCTCTTCTCTGGCTGTACTTATAGGGTACTGACATCATCAGTGTTTGGAAAGGGTAATGTGCATCATGTAGTGTGTTCTTCCGATTGCCAAAAAGCACGTCTTTCATACAGAATTGCACACACACAAACTCCCCTCATCCAAACACACACACTTGCCATTTGCAGGATTCAAATCCCTACTTAACTATGTTATGACATTTGAGAGAGACGCATTAACAGAGCGGGCTATTTGGATTGCTGGGAGGTTTTCCTTCTCCAGCTGTACTTATAGGGTGCTGACATCATCAGTGTTTGGAAAGGGTAATGTTCATCATGTAGTGTGTTCTCCTAATTGCCAAAAAGCACATATCTTTTCATAGGTTCATAGGTTCATAGGTTGGTACTAGGCTATCAGACCTAGGGCCTATACAAGCCTAGCCATAAAAATTCCCTGGCTATTTCTTCCCACATTATTTACTTTCCTGGACCCCTGTCTAGCAGGGTGACTGACATGATCCCTGGGGTGAATTTCCTTTCTCCCATCCAATCGTCAAGGTTCCTCTTGAAGAGGTCCAAAGAGGCACACTGCTTGACATGTATGGGCAATCTATTCCAGAGTCTGGGGAGTCTCTGGATCAGGAACCTATCCCTCCAGCATGTTTTGTTTATTGTGATGACAAGGTTTAGATCCCTGGAGCGTGTAGCTCTGAGGGATTGGGATTTCTTTAAGTGTAGCATGTCCAACAGCTCTGGGTTTGACATGGCCTTGTATGTTAAGCAGAGATCGCCTCTGAGTAGACGATATGCGACAGAGTATAGCTGGAGTTTTTTAAGGTGGTCAGCGTAGGGCATCTGCTTTAGGCCTGTGATTCTTTTAGTGAGTTATTTCTGAGGCCTTTCCAGTTGTTGTAGATGTCTTGAGAGGTACATACCAAATGGGGTGTTGTATTCTATAATGGGTCTAATGAGGGATGAGTACAGTGGGACAATGACCTCCTTTTTTCTGGATGAAAAGCCCTTCGTGATCAGGTGTGCCACATAGAAGGATTTCCTGACTGTTGTGGCGATGTGGTTATCGAAAGTGAGACCACTGTCCACCTGTGTCCCTAAGTCTCATCACACTTTCTGTGTTTAGTGTACTGCCACCTATATGGTAATTCATGGATACATGTTTTTTCCCAAAGGGGATAACAATACATTTCTTGGCATTGAGCTTGAGCCCATGGCTCTGGCACCAAGCATCTGTTTCTGTAAGGCCCTTCTGTAGAGTATCCACATCATTTGGGGATTCAATAATGGCTCCCAGTTTGCAGTCATCTGCAAACTTTGTTAGCCAGAGTCCCTTAGTGTTGACCTGTACTTCAGAGAAGTAGATGCCTTTTATACAGACTTGCCAGCACACACACTCCCCTCATCCACACACTTGGTGCTGACATCATCAGTGTTTGGAAAGGGTAATGCTCATCATGTAGTGTGTTCTCCTAATTGCCAAAAAGCACATATTTTTTATACAGACTTGCCAACACACACACTCCCCTCATCCACACACTTGCCATTTGCAGGATTCAAACCCCTATCTAGCTATGTTATGCCACTTGAGAGAAACGCATTAGCAGAACGCGCTATTCACATTACTGGAAGGTTTCCCTTCTCCTGCTGTACTTATAGAGTGCTGACATCATCAGTGTTTAGAAAGGGGAATATGCATCCTGTAGTGTGTTCTCCTAGTTGCCAAAAGGGACATTTTTTTCCCACAGACTTGCACACACACTAACCCCCCCTCCACACACACTGGGCATTTGAAGGATTCAAACCTCTACCTAACTATGTTATGACACTCGAGACAGACGCATTAGCGGAGCATGCTATTCGCAGTACTGGGAGGTTCTATTTCTCCTGCTGTACTTATAGGGTGCTGACATCATCAGTGTTTAGAAAGGGGAATGTGCATCCTGTAGTGTGTTTTCCCAGTTGCCAAAAGGGACATTTCCCTCACACAGACTTGCACACACAACAACCCCACTCACCCACACACACTGAGCATTTGCATGGTTCAAACCCCTACCTAACTATATTAAGACACTTGAGGGAGAGCACGCTATCCAAATTACTGGGAATCTGTTCTGCACCTGCAGTATTTATATGGTGCTGACATCTTTATTTCTACAGAGGTATGTACATCTAGTACTACCTGTCAGGTGGGGGATAGCATATATATGCATTTTGCAGCCACCTACTTCAGGGTCAGATATGCACATCGTACTGGCAGGTTATGTTCTATACCATGCTTCATGACCACAGGACCTGTAAAACACAACACAACTAGTCCAGAACACCCCTCCCACATCCAGGACACACACTTTGCTTCCCTGGGAACAGTGCCGGGATATGCAGGTGTTCACATACACCATTCCAGTTGTTAACTTCAGGTACAGGCATATTGTGTGTGGGAACTACTCAGGCCTCTACAACATTACCCTACAGCCACTACAATTTGTGGGTCCATGTGCTATGGCAGAACCACTCACCACAGCCACATGGGGGAATACATATTGCACCTGACCATCTGCAACATGGCTACTCACTGTTCCACACCAGAGGTAGACCACCATTGTTGATATCTGACCATACCCACCTTTCCCTGGACATCCATATCCCATCCCCACCCCCAGGCAAGGTTGTCACTGCAAACAAACTGTATTTATCACAAGCAGACTCTACACTTGTGAAGACTGGGGTGGAAGACTTCAAAGGACCCATGCTGGGGGACTATACTGGCCACTATGCATAATCCTTGACAATTGCATTCTATGAGCATGTATAAGGTTTGCATTGATCATGCTATCCCACATATACCCATGACTGCTCCACAACAGGACACCTGTCAGGTGTACACCAGCCATATATGAGCTGTCCAACAGAGAGAGTGAGCTAATACATTGCAGAGCTGTAGCCCACAGAGGGAGGACATCTCTGAACAGTACCGGCATGACACTTCAATCCCACATAATCATCATGACACAGTGTTGACAGTGAAATTGTCCAGACAATGCAGATAGGACTCCCCTCAGTCTGTTATTGATGCCCACTTACTGTTAGAGGTCCTCAGCAATCCTCTTCCAGCACACACCAACAACATGGATGTGGCTTAGCACATTCAAACCCTGGGATCTCCACTGTGTCCCTGCTTGACAGAGGCACAGCACACTAGCCTCACACAATGCCTTATGTGACCTACTTTACAGTGGCACAGTAGCCTACTGTACTGGGGATGCAGATGCCAAGCACACTCTGGCTAAGCTGTCATTCCCTAGGGCAAACAGCCTAGTATTGACCTCTACACCCATATGTTTAATTGTCAGATGCACAATATTTGTTTCTGATAGACTGTTTGCAGGTCTTTATTGCCATAGCATTCCCTGTTTCTATGAACAACTTGTGTATCCATGGAAGATGTTTGAATATGAGAGGGATCCACTATATCACTTATGTCTCTGTAGTCATTTAACTGTGTGCACTGGGCAGATTGCTGTGATGTGGTTGGTTCCTGGAATGACACATACAAATACCAGATATGTGTGGCCAACTGCTAAATGGAGATATGGCCTAAGTGTGTGAGCATGCCCAGTTCAGCCTTTCCATGGCATGTTGTCTGACATATGTCTCATTTATCAAAGTGTGCGAGCATGCCCAGTGTGAGCTTTCCATATGTTGAACTCTGCAGTCCAGCATATATTTGGATGAGTGTGAACTTCAATAATATCTCACGTTTATGGTTGTGTGTTGGGTGTCATGTTGTGTACTTACTGGCCAACTGCTTAATGTCTGAACACAACAGGGATTATACTGTGCCTGCAGGGTTTGCATGGCATACTTTGCATACAGTTGTCAACATCCTTTCATACTGACCTAACACTGTAGTACCATATAGTGTACTGGTTCAGTACTTTCACTGTGGTGGACAGTATCCTGGGCTTTAGTCCTATCACTGCTTTAAATCTTCATAGTGAGCACAACAGACTATTTAGGGGCCAGTTGTGCACATATGACCATGTTGCATTATGTTCAGATATGGACTACTTAAACCAGGCTTGTCCAACATTGGTAGTGTATTCCACAACATAGGTGGACATTGGCAAACACTAGCGATGTGCCCTAGGCCATTTCTAATGCTAGTCAGAGAGTGTGTTTGTCCTTCGACACACATTGTAACTGGAGTTTGCCATGACATATGTCATGGTTAGTATACTGTGCCTCCGTCTACCTGTGACATAACAGTGATACTCAGGGTAAACCTACCATCTCCCATCCACTCATCAAAATTCCTCTTGAGGAGAGTCGATGGGTGACTCTCTGGCTAACCTGTACTCAAGAGTGGGGGTGGCTTCTGTGTTATGGATCACTCAGTACAGCTTGTCCTATGTATGTCAGTGCTGGGGTTCAGGTCTCTCATGTGCATAGCTCACTGCCATTCAGATTGTACAAGGTGCAGCATGTTCATTGATTCCAGCTTGGACATGGCTTTATACATCAGGCACAGCTTGCCTCTGGGTGGGCAGTATGGCAGTGTGTGGAGCTGCAGTTTGTTTAATCAGGCAACACATGGCATCTGTTCAAGCTCTTTGTTACTCCTGGTGAGGTACTGTTGGGGACTTTACAGTTGATGGAGGTGTCTGCTGAGGTACATCCCACAGGGGCTATTGTAGTCAATTGTAACGCTGATGAAGGATGACTGCAGAGCCACAATGACCTCCCCTTATTTAGATCTGACAACCTTCATGATTAGGTGGGTATATGGTATGTTTCTGTGAACACTACAGCCACATGTTTGTCCATTGCAGGATATCTATCACCTTGTGTCCCCAGGTCTCTCATTACATGTTAGGTACTTAATGGGTTAACACCTGTGTGGTAATTGGTGGGCACTTACTGTATATCCACGGGGGTTGACTATACACTTTTCTGCAATTAGCTTGCTGACATGGCTATGGCACCAGTTGTCTGTTTCTATGTGGCCCTTTTGTGGGATGCTTGTGTCAGCTGGGGGTCAGATATGGTGGGCAGTTTGTAGTCCTCTGCATACATGTTCAGTCACAGTCCTTCCATGTTGGCCTGTACCTATGGGACATGTATACAAAACGAGGGAGGTCCCAGGACCAAGCCTTGTGGGATGCCACTTATATCTGGTTTGTAGTCTGACATGGCTGCAGCATGCTTGACCATGTCAGTTCTGTCATTGGTCTGGTTTGCAACCCCTCTACTGACATAGGGGTTTAAATTTAAGCTGGTGAACATATCTATACTGAACACGTAGGGCATTGTATGGAAGCATTTGCAAGGTCCAGCTACGCTGTGTGGACCACATTGTCCTCATCAATGATCTTAATGACTGTTTCAAATGGGTCAAACATGTTTAGGGGCAGGATCTGCACTTAAGACAGCCACACTGGGTAGGTCCGGTGTCAGTAGGTCCCTGATATCTTTATGTCTGCGGTACATGCTGATCCTTTCCATAGCTGTGCAGACCAAGCTTGTCAGGATTCTGGGGTGGTAGTTTGCAGTATCCATTCAGGCAACACCTTTGTTGAGAAGGACCACTGTTGTTGTACACTGCTCTTTGGGTACATATCCTGTGGTAAGGCTGACATTGAGCAGTAGTGTGATTTGGCATTACATTCTTCTTGGAGTCCATGTTGGACTCAGCCCAGGACACCATCTCATACCATTGCTGCTGTGTGTTTTGCTTTGTAGATGCTGGCTGTTACCTCTGCATCTGCAATGTCAGGGGGCCAGCAGTCTTCTGGGATAGATATTTTGCATTGGGGGGGGTTGCACTGCACCTGTCAGGTTGTATGTTGGCAATATGTGTGTGTGTTTGGTATGTTGTTTGTAATATTTGTGTGATTCAGAGCATATCTGTGAATTCCCAACACGGTTCCTACCATCAGTTGAGTAAGCCTTGAGATTATCCTTAGTGTCCTGTACAATTTGTATCTTCATAGGTTCATAGGTTCATACTAGGCTATCCACCCTACGGAATTTGTAAGCCTAGCCAGAGTGTGTGTGTCTTTCGCCACCCCTTGCTATGTGAATATTATGGCCATTTATGATTTACTTTACTGTGCCTCTGTCTGGACGTGACACAGTGAAGACCCTCAGTGTACATCTACGATCATCCATCCACTTGGCAATATTCCTGTTGAAGAGTGTCAGTGAGGGGCTCTGCCTAACATGGCGTGGGATCCTGTTCCAGGGTGTGGGGAGCCTCTGGGTTATGTATCTGTCCCTCCAGCACATCCTATTTCATTATGTGTTGAGGTTGACATCTGTCACTCTCACAGCTCCAATGGCTTTGATTTTTTTGGGGTGGAGCATGTCCATTACTCCTGTGTTGGACATGGCCTTGTACAACAGACATACAATGCCTCTGTGTAGGCAGTATGTGACTGCATTTAGCTGGGGTGTCTACAGCCAGGCAGCATATGACATATATTTGAGACCCTTTATCTTCTTGGTCAGGTACCTTTGATGTATTTCTAACTGCTGCATGTGTCAGGTAAGGTATATCCCAAATGAGGCTTTGTACTAGATTATGGGTCTGATAAGAGAACAGTACAGGGGCACAATGACCTCTGTTGATGTAGATGTGAATCCTTTCATGATACGGTGTCCAACATAGACAGTCTTCCTAGCCACATTGGCAATGTGAGTGTCACATAACAGGTTACTGTCCACTTGTGTCCCTAGGTCCCTGATTATGCCTTGCATACATAATGGTTTACCACCTATGTGGTAATTTGTGAGTACCTTGTTTGGTATTTGGTGGGACATTCATACTGTCCAGTGTCTTCAGGATGTCTGGGTGAGGTTCCTGTGTGTGAGAGTGTGGTCTGTAGCATGCAACAGACTGTACAGCAGTTTTGACTACAGTTAGGTGCACATGGGTAGTCTCCGATGCTTCGTGCATTGTCCGTTACCTGGACGTATGGGTGTCTGTGCTGCATATGGATACTCCCCCTCCTTTTATGTTTTGGTCCAGGTTTTGGGGCCATAACACATGATATGAGGTATAACCTGGTAGTGCTGGTGTGCTGTCAGTAGGCTTGCAGCAGGTTTCTGTCACTGCGCAGACATCGATGTTCTCCATACTGGGGAGGGCCTCACGAGCATGCATATTGCAGTTTACACATCTGGCATTGGTCAGCATTACCCTTATGTTTCTTACCACTTATGTTTTCTAGGGTGGTGGGTTAGTCTTTTCAGCCTTGCCTACGTATGGCTCTATGGAGGTGGCAAATGCCTTATCCAATATCCAGACGCCCAGGGGTAACAGGTGCAAGCCATCCCTGGAACAGCAGCATGGCTTGTCATGCATGACATCTCAAGCAGACAGACATTAGATCCTCTTGGACTGACAGCTGTAATTGTGCCACCTGTTAAAGCTGATCATTCTGTGTTTGTACTGTGGCATCATTCTTGGTGAGAGTAGGATGCTGCAAATGGCCAGTGTCATACCGGCCTGGAGTACATACTCAGAGAGCTCATCCATGTCTCTTTTCATGTAGTCCAGGGAGGTACATCTCAGGTCATTCACACCAGCATGGACAATGACTGCATCATATTTCTACTTGCTTTGGGGTGACCTGCGTACTTGTGTTATGTGGCGTAATGTAGCAGCCTATAGGCAGCTTACTGTACCCTTTCCCTTGTTCAGTCTGGTGAGTGGGACAGCAGTGTGTCTACCTATAGAGTCACCTATTACAACTGTATCAGGCATGTTGTTTCTCCTTCTGGCCTGTGACTGTTTGGCACACCAGCTTTGTGTACTATGTGTTGCATGTGCTATGTTTGGAGGTTGTGGTTGCTTGGGGGTCTGCTTTGGAGGCCTCTGTTGGTGTGATGTGTTTGTAATTAGGGCCTTCGGGAATGTTTTTCTGTGTTTATGTGTTTGGTTTACAGTTGTGATAGGTCTATGTGGGACTGGGTTTGTGGTGTGTGTGGTTACCTTCTCCTCCTGACTAGTTTTGACACTACTGAGTTGAGGGAGCTCAGCCTCCAGTTTGGGTAAATGGTTGCATCTCTCACATATATTTGTATTTATTGGGGGGAGTTGAGGGTTGTCTGTGTACTTGGGGCAGGTGTAACATTGCCTCAGGATTCACAGATTCTACTTGTTGTAGCTGGCCTTAGTGGATTGTATGTGTGGACATATTTTATTGCCATACTACTGATCAGTGATTACTTCCCTTTTTATGTTTGCTCTATCATGTAGTAGCTTCCTCATTCTCTTGCATGGTTTGGTAATGGCTGGAGTCCAGCATGCCAGATGCCTGCGTGTATGGCATTGTGTCTTGTTGTTATTTGTGATTGCATAATCCAAGCATTCCTGGCTGTGTTCATGGAATGCCTGTATAACAGGTTCTGCGGTGTGTCCCATATTTTGCACCTGCACAGGCCCTTTAATGGGATCCACATCAGTTTGGTGGGGTGCAACTTATGCTTTACATATGTTTTTCACTGTGGTTTTCTGGCCAGGGACTGTGGTCAGGATGTGTATATCCGGTGTGATTACTCTATGGTCTGGATTTACCGGTGAGGGATACACTTCTCATCTTGCCATCCAGTACCCATGTTGCTGATTATCACATCCAGTATGCTTACCCCTCTTGTGGCAGTGGTACATTGTTCCTGGGCATTTTGGTTTATGGATTCTAGGAACTTTTCTCCTACAGTGTTGGTGCTATTATAATGCTCCCAGTGTATGTCTGGGTATTTTCAGTCAACCAATATAATGTGGTTTGGGGGGCTTGATATATTCATGTATTCCAACATAGGCCAGGTGCAGTTCCTGGTGTTAGGACGGTAGTCTGTAGCAGGCTATATACTGGAAAATGGTTTTAGCCACTGTTACTTGACCATGGCTAGTCCATGCTGCTTCTTGTTGTGGTACCAACATGGGGGTGTGGTTATCCTTGACAATTATTGCTAGTCACCCTCCTTTTGTAGCTTGTTCCATGTTTTGAGGCTGTACAGCACAGTATGAGGTGTAACCTGGTAGTGTTAGGGTGCTGTTGTGAGCCTTGACCCAGTTTTCTGTTACAGGACAGATATCAACATTCTCCATACTGGGTGCATTTACACTGCACACATCTTGCTGTTTAGACTTCTGGCATTGGGTAGCATTACATCTAGGTTCTTATCCCTTGTGGTACATATGGAGGTGGGTTTGTGTTTTGTGCCTTACCTATTCAGGGCACGCTGTGGGTACTGACAGCATTTGCCAGTATCCATGAGGCCTGGACTGATAGGTGCATGCCACCCTAGCAGGTGGTGCATCATGTCATGCTCAGCATGTCATCCCAGGCTAGAACACATTGGCTCCCCTTTGAGTAACTGCATTACTTCAGCCAATTATTGCAATTGATCATCCCATCGTCATATTGTGGCTTCATGCTTGGTGAGGATGGATGTTAATCAGGGTCCTCAAGTGTGCATATAGTACATGGTGTTACATTACTTAACACATGGCATTCATGCCTCAGGTGGTGCTGCAGGGCTGCCTCTGTCGGATGCACATATTACACTCCCTGTACATGTTTGAGAGCAGGTTATGTCATTTTAGGCATCCATGTTATTATATGAGTGAGTCAGAGAGGGGTATCATTCCCAGGGTACCTACTGAGCCAGTGTATGTGCTATGTGTTGCCTCTTTGCCAAGGCCAGGGCGTACTGGGCACGCCTTCTTCTGCCTACTGGGGCAGGCTCAGGTTGTTCCTCTTCCGAGTCACGCTCTGCCTGTGATGGCCTTGGCAATGGTGGGGGGCTGTTTGGCCTGGCCCTATGCTGCTCCTGCTGCAGCTATTTTCACAAGATCATATTATGTAGCATAGCACATACCATGACAATTTTGGTACATGTAGTTGGTGAGTACTGCAAGGCTCCACCAGATGTGTCCAGACACCGGAACCGTGACTTGAGCAGCCCAAACACATGCTCTATTACATTACGTGTTTGTGCGTGTGCCTCATTATGGCATTCCTGTTCAGGTGTGTGTGCGTTTCTGATGGGTGTCATCAGCCACGGCTCCAGTGCATAACCTGCATCCCCAACTAGGTGTCCATGTGGGATGTCCCCATTGGCAAATGTCTGGTACAGCTGCGTCATATGCCAGATATGGGAATCATGGTAGCTCCCAGGGCAGCCAGCACACACATTCATTATTATGCCCTGGGCATCACACACGACCTGGCAGTTGATGGAGGGGAAGCCCTTGCGGTTAATGTAGGCCCCACCCTGCTCACCGGCTGGTGCTTTGATGCATATGTGCGTTCAGTCTATTGCACCCACTACCTCAGGGTATTCCACTATTTGCTGGAAGAGACGCATATTGTTGGCCGATACCTTACGGGCATTGGGGAAATATACATGATCACCGACATGTGCTGACATGGCATCCAGGAACTGGTGCAGTACCCTGGAGGCTGATGCCTGTGATATCCCCATCATATCACCAGTTGGTCTCTGGAAGGTACCTGTTGCTAGTATTCTTAGGCCAACACATACCTTGGTTTCCACTGGGATGGGTTCCCCTCTGTTGGTTCTGTGTGTGAGGCGTGGCCTGCACAGCTCAACAATTTGCTGCAGGATGTCTCTGTCCACTCTATAGCGCTCTACTATCTCCAGCTTATGTAACCTGTGGTAGGTGACCCTGGGCCTGTACACTCTTCTCCATCTCCTCACTGTGGGTTGTCTGGCACCATCTGCATTGTCACCACCCTCAGCAAGTCGCCTATGTCTCCTTATGACAGCTATGGCAGCCCCTAGCATTTCTGATCTGAGTTCAGCTTTTTCAGTTTTCACTTCTAATAGCTTACTCCTGTCTTGCAGTGTCTCTTGAGAGATACATCCTGCACTGCTGTTTGCAGAGTTTTAAGTGCTTGGCTGAGCTACTATTCTGCCTGTGTAATTGCCTTCTTCTAATTGTTTTCACCTGCTAGCTCGAGCAGTATTCCCTGATAGCTTCCTACTAATTCTGTTGCTTCCTTTTTCCTTTCTGTTTCCTCAGGGGGGAGCAACGTGCATACCAGCAAAAACACACTCACAGTGGCTTACACACGTGCACACATGCTTACACGATTTGGAATCTGCTTATTCGGGTTAAAACGCGCACACACCAGCGCAAAGAGTGTTACAACTCTGCCAACAGGCTCCCGCATGCTCAGTCTGCCCTACACTCGTGCACACTAGCGCAAAAAGTCTTACAAGTCTACCAACACGCTCCCACATGCACAGTCTGCCTTACATACGTGCACACTGTCCTACCCGCGCCTCATGGCGTGCACACGTGTGCATGCACGCCCAGCAAGAAACTTTGGTGTAAGTAACAGTGTACACCTTCCATTTCTTGACTTTCCCATGCTTATCTTGTGGCACTCCTCTTTCCATGATCTGTGTCTGACATCTGTCATGTAACACTGACCTCCAATGAACTGCATTTCTTTCTACCATTCCCCCTGTGATGTCACCTATCTCCTACTTTATTCCTCCCCCTTATGTATCTCTTACACTACTTAGAATGTGCTCATTTGCTATGTGACAGTGGGATTCAGTATCCTAACCCTCATTTACATCAGATTGCCTACTAATGCTTAGTTACATGTCTTAGATTTGTGGGTTTATAACCTTCATTTTTATGTTTTATACACTGCAGCCCGTTTGCGCGGGGCTGCGCTGCGTTTAAACATCGGCGATCACTGAAAAAAAATATATATTTTTTTTTCATATTTGCATCGGGGTACCTTGCCAATGGCCACATATTTGGCCATTGGCATGCTGCCTGACACATATGCACCCTTTATTTGGAGCTGACATGGCTCCATTGTGATTTTTGCAGAAACATACTCATTTGTCAACTGAGTACATTTCTGCAGCTAAAACGGCTCTTACACGGGCTGCTTTCTGTTTCGTGGATCGCTACTCTACCTCATTTGCATGCCTTTCAGCTGCAAGTGAGGTATTTAGCATATCCACGCCCAGTCCATGTAAGAGACATTTTAGCTGGTCTCTTACACGGAGTTTCGGGCTGTTTCTGGATCGCGAGGCTTGTATGGAGTCTTACACGTCTCTTACACGCCGTGCAAGCCTTCGTGAATCCTGCCCTATATCTGTTACTCTAGCAACTTTTTTAAGTCTATAAGAGAATATTTATAATCTATCTCTATTTTGGGGGCTTTGACCCCCCCCCATTTTGTCAGGCTTTGTCCAGATTTCATGCACTAAGAGGCTGAGAGGTACACTAGTCAGTAGTGTTTCACACCATACCCCTCCCCGACTTTTACACTATTTGTGCCATTAAGGGAAAACCGTATTTTACCTTGTTGGAAGTGTTTCCCCCAACTCCTGATCCTGGTAATGTTGTTGCTGCAATTAAGGCACAATTGTATTTCTCTTGGTGGCCAGTGTACCCCATCCCCTCTAATCCATATACTACTTTAACGTTTGTCAGATGAATATAGCCAGTTAGCCTAGTATTCACATATGAAAGTGTCACATGTATGTTTATCCTAGTTATGCTGTATAAAACTGGGAATGTTATGTTCTGGAGAGATACATATTTAAAGAAGATAGTTCCAGCCCTGTGCCATATCATCCAATATTGCTATAAAACTCTCCTTTTTGAGCTGCAAAGAGTTAACACTTACTTGACAATAAAGAATTATTTATTTATTTATTTATTTTATATTTGTTGACTGGGATAGTTCGACTGGATATATGTCCATTTTCAGCAGAGGCCCGGGGAGAAAAGCTGCACATACCAAAAAAGAGACAGTACATACATCACTGAGTGATAAACTCAGGCAGACATTTATGCAGTCAGTTTGCATTTTTGGAATAATTCTATAACTCCTGTGCAGAAACAGAAGTGGTATATCATTTCCTTAGCCCCATTTAGAAACTTGAAACTAAAACAAAAAATAAGGGTTAAGTCCTTGTTTACACATTTTAACTTTAAAAGCATAGAATGACTATTTTTCATATTTTTCCATTTATCTTCTCATTAGGCAGATACCTTCCAGGAATGGTTAGTGCCTTAGTAATTTATCATATTCTAGTGTTATAATAACAGGCAAGAAGAACCAGCTGCAGAATGAATGTCATTATTGGTGATTCTGTACTTGACAGTTGATTCTAAAACATCAGTTGAGTTGATATAACCACTTATCTTCTCCCAATATAACATGCCTTGCAGACTGCATCCATACTTTTAAAGTTGTATTTGCAATAATGGCTGTGACAAGACTCTAACACACTCCATTAATCTGCTTGTAGAATGAACAGGCCCTATAGCCTTGAAGTCTCTTTTGTCCAGTCCAATAACTGCCTTGAGTCCTGAGTCTAAATAATATATTCTCAATAATGTGCCAAGTAATGAATCCACTTTTGTAGTCTTTTATTGACAAGGTTATTAATGTTGTCCATAACCCATACAATGCCTTGCATTTTTCATGATTCATTTTACATAACTGCAACTTAATAGTTCTATTTGATTTTATGCCACTCGGCATGCAGGTCTCTGTTTATCCATTCAACCTTAAAACAAGCAGTGGCAGCTAAATAGACATATGGCATTTCAAGGGATACAGGTTTTATGACAGAATGAAAATAAATAGTAAGCAATGTAAAATATACATTGTGACTTACAGTTATAGTCTGAGAAACATTTTTTTGTAACAAAGATATGTTTTTTTTCTTATTGTCTAGTTTGCATAAAATTAAAGCTTACATTAAGTACCCAAATTTCCCATTTCCATTAGGTTCACTCTATAAACTGTTTTTGAGCAAAAGACCAAAATTATTTATCACAGATTTCAGTGTGCACGTCCTTTCAACATTGCAGATCTGACTGGATTAATTGTGGTATGCCAGTATTAGCAAATTAACAGGTAAAAGCTAAAAGTCAAGAAAATAAATAAGAACCAGAAACTGCTCATTTATTAAGTAATAGCTTAGTCTTTGATAGTCTTTTGGCTTTTTCCGGTTAGGGGTCGCCACTGCAGAACTCCAGTCCGCTGATGATTGGCAGTGGATTTTATGGTGCCAAGTTGCCAGCCCGATTCCCAACCTTCAAGGAAGTCATTTATTAGTTAATAGCACTTGTACTAAATACAACATTTTTGAAACCTAATACACACTGTGTTCCATATGAAGTATGTGGGTTTCCTGACTGAACACCAAGATGTAAAAATCAAGGAATGCACAATCATTATGAGAGTTTTAACCACCAAGACATTAACTATATAAACTGTTCAACATCAAATAACTACACACATTTTGACTAAGCTCCATTGGTGTAAGGAGATAAACCCTGATTATAACACAGGTCACCCAATTTCAGTTAGCTGCTCAGGAAACTCTTTGAGCTGGAGTGGAGGAAGAGATGATTAATAAGCCTTAGCCTAATTGCTTCTCTTTAGGTGGCATGAGTTTGGGTAAGTGCTTAGGACACAATTTCCATGGCAGACTCACAGGTGAGGATTAGAGATCACACAGACTGTAAAATTCTTCAAAAGCAAAAGTCCTGTTGGCCATTTCACTCAGAGTTGTAGACATGCATCACCATGGCCAATTAGTCTCCTATACCATTTATGCCAACCAATGAGCATGCATAAGGGGAGGGTTAAGGCTTAGGAAAATAACCTTGGGAATCCTGAGAGATAATGCCACATCTCCTGGTACACTCGCCCCTCACACTCAGGTAATGTACCACAGTGCTCTTATCTGGGAAGAATGTAAAGGCCAATAGAGCAGTCAGTACATGAAGTCCTTGATGGTCAGACAGTTAGATCAGGATGTGAAGTGAGGGACTATTGTTCTCCAGATGTTAATTGACTTTGTTATTCAAAGCAATGCTGAGCAAATAACATGAAATCCAACAATAGATGACAATATGTCATGGCAATATCCTCTACAATTAACAGAGATAATGACATTGAAAAATGTAACCTAAGTATAAAATCAAAGTAATAAGCAAATCACTCTTCCCAGACATTACCATTGTAAACAGTGATGACTGAATAGCATAGATATGAAAACAGACTTGGATGCACTTTTAAATGTTGCAAATAAATCTGCTCAGAATATTGTTTTGGAATTCAAAAATATTAACTTCCACATTTGAGAACTCATACCAGGGAGACAAAAAAGTACAGGAACATAGATTGGCACAGAAACAAAGTTAATTTAAAAAAAGAAATACTTTGATGGAATCACAGAATTTTAGTGTCAGTGGCACAACAAGAGGATTGCTTGCCGTTGGTGTACAAGGTTGTGGGTTTTATTCCCATGCAAGGTAGAGCCATTGCTAACATTGCAGAGCAGCATAAAGGGAATGATGCACTCCTATGTGTGCCTTCCTTTGGATGAGGCATTAAATCAAGACTCCATCTGCCTGAGTTGGTGGTAGCTCAAATGGACATAGACTATCCCATGGCATTTATTGAAAAGAGTAGGGGTCCTTTATTTAAACATACATAAGTATTTACATTCCTACTTATGTGCATTATATATGCTATGTTTTCATTATAAACAATATATGCAACATTTACAAATCATTTCTCACATCCTCCTTTTACATCTACTTCATATACACACACACACACACACACATATATATATATATATATATATATATATATATATATATATATATATATATATATATATATATATATATATATATATATACACCACACACACACACACACACACACACACACACACACACACGCAGATATATATATATATATATATATATATATATATATATATATATATATATATATATATATATAGACACTTAAGTATTGTTTTTTGACACCCACATCCAATTTCTAAAACCAAAGCATTATCTTTTTCAATATAATTGCCAAGTCCCATTTTTCATTAAACACAATTTTTTAACTCTCTGATTCCACATTAACCATATTATACAAAATATGTTTTAGCTATTCTTTCAGCTTCTTCTTTAACTTTTGTTTCTAAAATATGAAAATTCAATCATATCTATGTTTACTTTTTACATCTTTAACTCCTTCCACATAAGTCTTTTCTATAATCTCTTTTCCCATAACATTTTAGATCTTTTATAGTCTAGAAAAACATGTTAACATGTTTTCAAATCACCACAGTATAAACAGACTCTATCCTTTATACTTTTATAAGGGGTATTTGCCTTTACTGGTAATTTTTGTAGAGTCAAACACCATAAAAAATCTTGACGCTGTATATGTCTCTTACATCTTTCCATTCTTGCAATAATAGAATTGCTTTCCTCTATATTTAATTCCTTCTAAGGATATATCCTGTAATACTTTTCCATAATCTTATTTTACCATTTTTTTTTCATTTTCAATTTCTTTCACATTTATTTTCCACAAGATAATTGTATCTTGATACTTCTCCATTTCTTTATTATAACAAAAACCTCCTTAACTGAACTTAAAAAAGTCATCCATTCTGCTTTATATTACAAACAATATTTTTGTTAATAAGAAAATCACATTTTCCTTTAAACATTTAATTACTCTATAAGTTTAATGCTGTCATGTACACTATAGGATATATTAGTCACAAACTTCTGTTTTCTTTATTCACATATAGAACCCCTTTTTTCATGGGGTTCACTCTCGATCCCCAAATAAATTAAAATATTATATTATTAATTTCTTTCTATAAGTTCATTGGAACACTAAAACACTGGCTAAATAAGTAATCTTGGCTAACAGTAGATAATTAATTAAATACACTTTCTTTTTAAAGGAAAGCCTAAAAGAATTCCAAAGCTCACACACATGTTTAATTTCCTCTACTTTCTCTTTCCAAACAGAACCTATAATTTTGTGTTTTCCAAAATTTATTTCAAGGATCTTACTTTTTTCCATATTAAATTTAATTCCACCAAGCCTACCCTCAATTGCTAAACATTGACTTTTATCTTTGTATAATACAAACCCTATAACCTGAAAGATTTTCTGCATTTGTTTTATCACTGCTTTCATACATACTTCATCTTTAGTAATAATGATAATATCATCAGCATAATTTATTAAAATAGGCATTTTTATCCCTTCATTTGAAATATAAGTAATTTTATCCATTTCTCTATTCACATACATGGATATTAAATACATTACTAGAACAAATAATATTCCACGTATTGGGCACCCTTGTCTAATACCCTTTCCTGACTGTAATATTTTCTTAACCATCCATTTATCATAACTTTCACTATATTAATGTTATAAGCAGACATACAGTTTTTTTTAACTTTTTATTTATATTGTATTCTTCAAATATTTCCCATAATATTGAAAGATTAATCGAATCAAAGGGTTTACTTAAATCTCCAACCCTCACTTTTGCATTAACATTTCTCAATAATACATCTTCCACTAATTCCCTAATTATTATTAATACATCTTGAACCTTTTTACCTTTAACAAAAATACATTTTCATATGCAACTTTACCTACTTTCTCCTCCATTCTTTTTATAATTTTCATAGAAATCTTATAATCTGTATTATTTAATACAATAGGTCTCTATTTTCTCACCTTTTTTCCATATAAATCTAATAACACTACTACATAACTCATTATACATAAAATCATTATTTAACATTTCATTCAATACCTATACAAATCTTTTATTTGCTCTAATATCATATTTATAGAGAATTTCTATTCTGTTCCATCAGGTCCTGGAGCTGAATCCAAATTCATTACTTTTAACACCTACTCTAATTCATCTATTAATATTTGCAAACTGCGGTGGTGGTGCTGTCGAACTGTGGTGGTGGTGCTGCGGTAGCATTGTCACCTCACAGTAAGATGTTATCCTGTTTGATTCAAAGTTAGAATGTCTTCTGTGTGGAGTCATGCATGAATGGGTGTACCTTCGTTGAAAGTTGTGCATCAGAGCTGGCAACTCGGCACGTAAAAATCTACTGCCAATCATTAGCGGACTGGAGTTCTGCTGTGGTGACCCCTAACAGGGAAAAAGCCGAAAGACACAACAATATTTGCTTTTCTAAATTCTTCTTATCCTTATCAGATCATGCACTTACCTTCCATCTCTTCCACATCATGAACTTCTTTTATTTAAATAATGACATAATATGTTATTTTACTATATTCATAATGTCATCTAGTATATTAAGTATTATATCTGCTGCATTGTTCAATTCTCTCATGACAGTAATGCCCTCTTTAATTATTTTACTTAAACATGGTGCTATTTCTTCTATTTTACTTGCAAAAAAATATATCTCTTTATACAGTAAATACTCTATTTTGTTCTTATTCAATTCATATAGATTCATAGGTTCATAGGTAGGTACTAGGCTATCAGCCTAAGGCACTAATTAAGCCTACTCAACAAGGTTCCCTGGCTTACGAAAGAAACAAAGTTATTTTCCTGTAATTCTTATAATTCTTGCTCCTTGATAAAAAGAAAAACAAACTTGTAATCATTCTTTGCTGAACAATCCATCGTATCAATACTCAACTTATTATACTTTATTTTCCCCATATACATTCTTTCTCCCATGTCACATAACATTTTTTGTATTTCAGTTTAAAGTTTAACCTCCATTCTGACCAATATTTATAAAATTTTCTCATCTCTGCATGTTCTTTCCATAATCTCATAACATCCTCTCTCCCTTTTGCATCCCATTTAACTTCATTTATTCTTGTCAGAACTTTTCCTATTGTATATACTCATTGTTTCCTTTTATGTTAATCCAATATGATCTGAAAATCCCATCAATAACATACCTTGCTTTATTATTACTAAACTTTATGACACGAAAAAATAATCTATAGATGATATCTTTTTCCTCTGGGAAGGACCCCCAGAGGAACACAACTACTTTCTAGACAGAATCAACCACAGCATTGACTTCTTAGACTTCAGCCTCTCAAGCAAAGGGAGTGAAGTCCATTTTCTGGATGTCACACTGTCCCCAGGTCTAGTCTCCAGAAAACTTTCCTCCAACATAAACAGGAAACAGATGTTCCACAATAACTACCTCGACTTCACCAGCCAACACCACTTCTTCGCGAAGAAGAATATAGTAAAGAGGCAATTTGTGCTGCTAGGCCACATGGTCAGAAATACACTATGATGTTACTATTTTCATCAATAAAGCATTCTAAAGTTCCGGTTATATTTCAGTTTTTCCTCCATATCTAGAGGTTATATTCTCATGGTTCCAGTGTACTCAAACTTTTCAGCAGTCAGCTCAAATCTATTTCAGTTGTTTTATCTCATCTCCCATATGTCCAAGTTTCTGAATTCTAAATTCTTAACTGTCCATATTTTATAATGTCCCATACCAAACATCATATGCTTTCTTTCTCTGTTGTCTTAAATTGCAATTAAAATTTCCTGCAACCATAATCTCCATATTAACTGTCACATATTGAATTATATTTTTAAACATCTATTCTCTCTCCCTTTTTGTTACATATGCATATACTGCAATAAATCTAATAACATGGTCCATCCATCTTACATCAATAACTGTAACTCCCTGAGGTATAGCAAAATTAGTATCTAGCACTTTAATTATATCTTTATATATGTATTCCTGAACAAGTCTCCCTTCCAAAATTCCTAATCACATTTTTCTCTACCATACTTCAGTTTGATATCTTTGTATCTGAGAAAAAAATCTAATGTCTTCTAAAACAATGCCATCACTATCTTGCTTTTTTACACCACTGAAAAATTCCTAGTCTTCTCTCTATTTTTTTAAACTATTCAGATTTAATGCTAGACCTTCATACTTGTTTCTACCTTAAATCATTTTTTCCAGCCTTTCCCTTTATTTTTTATTTTTTAAAATCCTTCTGTAATTTTCCTTTCCCATACTTTTTTTACGAGTTGAATTTCTATTTTGCTTAGATATACTCCATTTAATATCATCACTATCATTAAAATCTGAATTTTACTCTTCCATTTTTTTTTTGCATTAAACTTTTCCTGCACACTCACTTTTGTACTACTAATTCTTTATTCATAGTCTCTGTTTGTATCCCCCTTACTTCTAAGTTTTTTACTCAGCCAAATCCTTTTGAGCATTCTCTACTGTTACTTCCAAAACATCTGCCTCTGTCTTTCCCTTTATTCTTCACATTTCCTCCCAAATTACCCTTTAATTGCATTTATAGCATCTGTTTCACAATCCTTTGCATCATGTCCAATTCTCCCATATGAAAAACATCTTCTTTTATCATAATTACCAAGTAAATGATTTTTTACCATACAGAAACCATGTTTTAGGCTGTCCCACTATTTTACCATGCTCCTATTTCCATCAAGAGTTATAACACTTCATAAATGTACAACACTCTCATTTTCATTGTTTAAAATCAGATTACAGTCCAATGCCCCAGTCCATAAACTTCTACTGTCTTGCACTTTCAACACATGTAATACATTTTTACATAACTTCAATACATGTCTTCTCAAAGTCACTTTATCAACTTCGTAAACTGCACATTGATTTTTTTCATCTCTCTCTGTGATGCTTTAAAAACATACAAACTCCAAGATACATTATTTTCTTTTTTCATATTCCACCAAATATTTGACCAGTCTTGAATATAATGTCACAAAAATCTCTTTTTGAATATGTATAAAAGCTCTTACCTTGCTTGCATTGATCCCCAATGTTGACGTTACTTCATCCCATACCTTATGTCTGTCCAATTCAGACTCCTCTTTTTTTTCAATGCGTACTGTAAAAGTTATCTTTTTTTTGACACCCATGACATCTTCCTTCTTTTTTTTTTGGCTCCCAACTCCACCATCTCTGCATAGAATTGACCTTTCATGACCTTCTCTATCTCTTGTATCACTCCAGAAGATCTGCCCAGGACAAGTCTTTTCCACTTCCCAGCTAACTTTCATTTATTAAGTCTAATAATACATAATCCTGCAACCCTTCTGATTGGATGGTTGAAACAACACATTCTTGTACTGCCACATCATCTCTGAAGTGATTTTCCTAAAAGATCTCTTCTGAAGCCATAACTGCTTCATCCCTCTTTTGAGAATACTTGACCACTTTCTCAACATGATCATCAGCAGGCTCATCTACCTGCCCTTTCTTGACCACTTCCTCTGATACTGCAGCTGTCATAATATCCACATAGTTAGAGGAACTGCCACTCCTTTTGCTGCACATTTCTTCATTCTCGTCATCATATTCTTCCTGGTTTCTCTGAGCCACCACTCCACCCAGAATGGAAACAGGAAGTACCTCTTGAAAAAATGCATCCCTCTTCACAAAAGAGTAGGGGAAGTTTCCTCATGCCCTGGCTAAATTTCTGCTACTAGTATATGTATGTAGTGTGTGTGTGTGTGTGTGTGTGTGTGTGTGTGTGTGTGTGTGTGTGTGTGTGTGTGTGTGTGCGTGTGTGCGTGTGTGTGTGTGTGTGTGTGTGTGTGTGTGTGTGTGTGTGTGTATAGATATATATGCATACACACACATAGTATACTTAAAAATCTATCTATCTATCTATATATATATATATATATATATATATATATATATATATATGTGTGTGTGTGTGTGTGTGTGCAAGTATATATATATATATATATATATATATATATATATATATATATATATATATATATGGATCTACTTTGCTTCACTGAAAACACACTTCACTGAAACTCATTTCATTAAAAGCTCACTTAACTGAAAATCAGTTGCCTGAGCACAATTCACTGAAAGTTCTCTTCACTGAAAACTCATTTGATTGAAATTCATTTCATTGAAAGGTATATGCATTTTCCCCACTGTAGTGCAATCCTAGAGTTAGCATATATAGTAAGGGGAATGTGGGGGTATGTGGGGGTTTGGTTTGGTGGCAGAGGGAACACTAACATAACCAGTAACATAATCAGATCCCTCACACTCAACTATCAATCCTAGGGAATTAATTGGATGACAAGGCTTCTTCTCCAGTTAGGAAACAAATTGGCTATGAGGCTTTCACATGACCATGGAGTAAATGTGCCAGCTGGGTGCAGGTAGGGAAGGCATCGGACAGGTAATAAAGGATGCAAAAGTAGTATGGCTTACTACAGAAAAGATGACACTATTTCAAAAGTTATCCTAACAGAATGCAAAATCTTGATGAAATAAAGTTGAAAAAAATCCTGACTTTTCTTATTAGATGTTCTAGGTTTGTCCTCTGTGATTGAAAACAATAAAAATGCATTTCTAACTATATAAGAAATTTTAAATAGAAACATTCTGAACATATCATGCTATCAATATACATTGGAGTAGTGACCCATGTGCTGTACATAGCGGTTGTGACTGGAGAAATATTTTGTGCAAATTTCAAGTCAGTATGGTAAAACAGTAAGGAAATGCATCACATGCAAAACTATAGACTTATTACTGCTACATCGTTACACTTTAAAACATAAAAAAGTTAAGTTTCATAGGTTGCACTGCATAACTAGTACTTTCCTTCGCAGAATCAGAGGAACCTTAACTAAACCCTTATCAATCGCATTGAACTAAGTACAAGCATATAGACACATCCCTGAATAAAGGCAGCAGGCTATAAATTATATAAATTTTTTGTACCCTTAAACCTAACCAGTATTCAATGGAAACTCTTACAAAGAGCTTAGCAAAAACAGAAGACCTGATCCTGTTTGGTATAGATCAGTGCATCCTGAAATTTGTGACGGTCTATTAACAGAGCTACCTATACGTATGACAACCTGTACTGCTTGTTGTAGCCTTACTAAGACATTCACACCTATTTTGGATAATTGAGTAATTGAAAAATTAAAAGTTAAATGTCAATGTGTAAATAATTCTATGAATAAAATACTGGCTGAGCAACAGGAATTTGGCAAGTCGGGAGAAAGGGTTACTTGTCTATCCCAAAATGAATTATCAGTGCTGGACCACAGGGTTCTACATGGAGATCACTTGTTCTTGAAACCAACCATCTTAGACATTTAAATGGTGAATAGTCTCTCTATCTCTCCCTCTTAATGACTCACCACTGACTCCTAAAGTGACCCCAAGGACAGCAACCGCTATCCAGACAGTTTATGAATCAAGTAGGTTGCTAAATCTTTTTTCCATATCACACACATATGACATGATTCTGCATAACTCGACAAAGTAGGGGAAAACCAGATCATCCAGAAAAAAATTGCATGAAGACAGGGAGGACATGTACACTCCATGTAGTAGACACTCTAGCAGGGATTGGGCTATAAACAAGCAACTATGATAATGATAGCAATGTCGATAATCTAATAACTTCAGTTATAGATGCTCAAGTTTTCTAAAACTGTCTATAAAAAATAAATAAACACACACATTCGCACACACAAATGCACACCCATGAAAACACATGCAGGCACACACTGCTATAAAAATAGACATACATTATAATTAAAAATAAATGGTCAAATCTTAAAAAATGATAGCAACATTAAGAATCTATTAAAAATTGTAGACCAAGTTAAAAATTTGACCAGCGTGTATCTATCAGTTAAAAAAAAGCATATCTTATAGCCCATCTATTCCTAAAGAGTAAGTCAGGTCAATCTAGGGAGATTATTTTTACTCTTTATACCTTAGTGATAAAATCCATTATTGAATACAATACTACATTGTGTAGCCCTCAGTCAAAACAGCTAAAAGAATGTAAACATGTACAATGATTCATTATCTGAAAAAATCATAGGGCTAGAGAAAGGCTTTTGGATGTGTAATTATATTCTTTTTTTTTTCCTCATAGACTACCCAGAGGCCTCTATCTATAAGTCAAAGTCTGAACACACTCTGTTTTGCAAGTCTGAACCAACAACACACACAAGGGAAACTATGTCCAGGTCAGGAAATTTAATACTAGAAGAAATGGTAGTGTTACACAGCATGTTTCCAAGATCATGCTCTAAGCTTCTGCTTGCATTTAGAAGTACTTAGTTACTAATATCCTTCGTAAGTATTCTTAACATTTGTAGAGGAAATAAAAAATATATAAATATGAATCAATGAACCTAAACTGGTCACCTCCTCACCCTTGGGTCAATAGTGTACAAGATGATCTGATAGCTCGGTCTCTTCTTCTCCTAAGATCCCTCCTTTATACTTACAATAATCCCACTTTATAACTTTTTTTCTTTAATACCCCCAGAACACATTTTTCCAGTCCATATTACTCATTCACATTTCTTCATCACCTCATCCACCTCTGAGTTTGAAGTTTACTGTTACTCCCGACTCCAAGACAGAATTAAAAGTACACTCATACTTGTTCTCTCATCCTTGATTTACTCTTCTATTGTCCCCATTTATCAATACTAAAAACTGAGGTAATCCAGAAGGCTCAAGCCAAGTCTGGTATCTCATCTGTGACCTGGAGGGTGACAGGACTAACAAAAAACATAGTGCAAAGGATTAGTCTAGACAAAATCACTTTATTTAGCAGATTGTGGAGACATTTTTATGTCTCTTTCTCTCTCTCTCTCTCTCTGATACCTTCCCCGTGGTAGAAATAAATCTGTCTTGTTAAAGTTTCAAGTAGTTGATTCAGTTATGTAGATGGATGAGTGTTCTTGTTCTAATTCACAGGAAGGGTTTCACAGAGCAACAGTTTCCTAGATCTGTTAGCTAAAGTGATTTTATCTGGACGAATCCTTTGTACACTATTTCCATTTAGCAGTACTTAGTAACTTTTGTCTACCAAGACATTATACATTCTTCAAGGAAGAGCCTCATATTTCCTCCTCTTTTGATGAACCTCTCATTCTTACACTATGTTCTTTCTTATATGTGCCCCTTGTCAAAGGGATAGCAACAGAACGTAGTGCTACTGGCAACACATCCATTTACCCGTGTCCACTACTGTGTATAAGACGTTGCTTAATGAAAGCTTGTAAGCAGTCAAACATTTTTAAAAACATTTTGACAGTTTAAAAGCTGCCATCATTTGACCATCATTGCAGTTGTTTATAGAGAGCTTGTAAACTGTTTAGCTCTACTGTTTCTTTTTTAGGGAAAATGTAACTAGATTTCATAAGCAGAACAGTTAGATAGTTTACAAATTATCAGTTAAGTGATCACAATCAACTAATAGAAAGCTTGTAAGATGTTATTTTTTTCAAAGGATTGGTACCTCCAACATCTTGGTGCCAGGGAAAGATGCCCTATTCACCCCAGCATTGCTAAGGCACTGTCCCTTTTCGCCGTAATTCCTTACAGTTCTAGGTTACCATGACTGAATATTTGGCAATCTTGTAAGTAAATTCCATTGTTGTGCTCCATAAGAGAGGGCTAAAAGAAATAAATATATCAGTGATTTTCATGTTTCCCCCATCTATTCTGCAGAAAACTGTCTTTTTGTCTGTGCTGTCCATAATCCTTATTTTCTTATCTTTCTACCCACATTATCTAATTTGAAATATCCTTTATGGAATCAACAGCTGCTCTTGTCTCATTTATGAAAATGTCCACTTCCAGGTTCCTTACATGATATACCTTCTGCACTGCCACTCTCATTTCTGCCATTTGAAAAAAAAAGTTTGACAAAGAAACAAGTTAACACATTTTGCAGCACAGATCATTTCTAGTTCATGGTCATATATCCCTTTTCTAACAGTATACTACTTACCTACAGCCAGCTTATACAAATTCTTATAGCATTCCTTACAGACATCCTAAACTTTAACAATTATTAAGCTATATAATTGTATATTGAAAAGAATGATTAAGTGATTAAACAGTCACCTGAAGTGGCATTTAGTACCAGTATAGTCCTTCTATTATTCAAGATCAAAATGCTTTGGGTTACAAGCTGAGATACAGAGCAGTGCCATCATTAAGCTTTCCTCCTTCCACCTCTTTCATTGAATAATCTTCCCCATATTTGTTTGCAATCTAAAAATCTTTCCCTTCTGCACCACCCACATTTCCATTCCATCTTTGTATCTTTCTATGTATATAGTAGCTGCTTTATGCACAACTCCCATTCATGAGCTAATTATCTCTGGGTGCTTATACAGCCATCCATATACCTTTTACCCCCAAACATGTGGTTCAGTGTTATGAGTTGAAACTCCACATTAAAGAAAATGGACTGCAGTCTTATTAAAATTGCAGCTCCAGTTTTAGGGTAGAATCAGTCTGACTCTAAGAATATTCATATGTCTCTTCCACATCACCTATCATTGTTTTCCATGTTATTCACATGGGACTGCTGTACCTGCAAACTCAGGCATTTCTATAGTTCATAGTTTTAGTACTAAGCTAACTGCCCTTGTGAGCCATTTTAAGCCTAGCCAATTATCCCTTGTGAGACTCAAACCCTGCACCTTGAGTTTGCAAGGCAAACACCTTAGCCATTAAGCCACCCTCCTTATGATGTAGCTGTAGGTGATCTGCCTATTCATACTTCTGTAATGTCATTCATATGCATGTAACTGAATAATTTAATGCTGTTCTCAGTAGTCAAAAACAATAAAAGAAACAAAAGGAAGACAACATAAGGTTGTTGAACAAGAATCTAACAATACACCTAAAGGAGTAGATACTAACAGGCCAAAGAGAGTAAAGTCCTCCCTCCACTGCAGGATTATTTTGCCTAGATGAAGAGAATGAGAGGGAGAGAAGGTTGGATGATGTGTGGATAGTGAATCATGAAGTGCAGTGGATTAGCAAGGAGGAAGTAAGGATAGCTATGAAGAGGATGAAGAACGGAAAGGCTGTTGGTCCAGATGACATACCTGTGGAAGCATGGAGGTGTTTAGGTGAAATGGCAGTGGAGTTTTTAACTAGATTATTTAATGAAATCTTGGAAAGTGAGAGGATGCCTGAGGAATGGAGAAAAAGTGTTTTGGTACTGATTTTTAAGAATAAGGGTGATGTGCAGAGCTATAGTAACTACAGAGGAATTAAATTGATCAGTCACAGCATGAAGTTATGGGAAAGAGTAGTGGAAGCTAGGTTAAGAAGGGAGGTGATGATTAATGATCAGCAGTATGGTTTCATGCCAGGAAAGAGCACTACAGATGCGATGATTGATCTGAGAGTGTTGATGGAGAAGTACAGAGAAGGTCAGAAGGAGTTGCATTGTGTCTTTGTGGATTTAGAGAAAGCATATGACAGGGTGCCTAGAAAGGAGTTGTGGTTTTGTATGAGGAAGTCGGGAGTGTCAGAGAAGTATGTAAGAGTGGTACAAGATATGTATAAGGGTAGTGGGACAGCGGTGAGGTCTGCGGTGGGAGTGATGGATGCATTTAAGTTGGAGGTGGGATTACATCAAGGATCAGATCTGAGCCCTTTCTTATTTGCAATGGTGATGGACAAGTTGACAGACGAGGTCAGACAGGAGTCCCCATGGACTATGATGTTTGCAGATGACATTGTGATCTGTAGCGAGAGTAGAGAACAGGTGGAGGAGACCCTGGAGAGATGGAGATATGCTCTAGAGAGAAGAGGAATGAAGGTCAACAGGACTAAGACAGAATATATGTGTGTGAATGAGAGGAAGGATAGAGGAAAGGTGAGGATGCAGGGAGTAGAGGTGGCAAAGGTGAATGAGTTTAAGTACTTGGGATCAACAGTTCAGAGCAATGGTGAGTGTGTAAGAGAGGTGAAGAAGAGAGTACAGGCAGGATGGAGTGGGTGGAGAAGAGTATCAGGAGTAATTTGTGACAGACGAGTACCAGTAAGAGTGAAAGGGAAGGTCTACAAGAGGGTAGTGAGACCAGCTATGTTATACGGGTTGGAGACAGTGGCATTGACAAAAAGGCAGGAGTCAGAGCTTCACGTGGCAGAGTTGAAGATGTTAAGATTTGCACTGGGTGTGATGAGGATGGACAGGATTAGGAATAAGTATATTAGAGGGTCAGCCCAGGTTGGAAGATTTAGAGACAAAGCCAGAGAGGCAAGATTATGTTGGTTTGGACATGTGCTGAGGAGAGATGTAGAGTATATTGGGAAAAAGATGCTAAGGATGAAGCTGCCAGGTAACAGGAAAAGAGGAAGGCCTAAGATAAGGTTTATGGATGTGGTGAGAGAGGATATGCAGGTGGTTGGTGTGACAGAGCAAGATGCAGAGGACAGGAGGAAATGGAAACAGTTGATCTGCTGTGGCAACTCCTATCGGGAGCAGACGAAAGAAGAAGAAGTAGAAGTGCTACGTAGGATATTCTATGTAATATAAAGACTCTCGCCAATATTACTGTGGACAAATCTAAGCTTCTTGATATGCCTAGACGAAGTAGATTGCACCTGAGATTGCACAATTTATGACTGTGCTTTTAATGTCTCTTGGAATACTCTAGAAACCTCTGATTAATATATGCATGGGCCTCAGTTTCAACTAATCACTTTCTCTGTATTAACTGGTTTGGCTCATCCAGGGATACTATCACAGATAAAGGAGTAACTCCTCCACACTATCCTTACTACAATGATAAAAAATTCCTAGAAGATGAAAATACTTTAATCTGTAATCAAGTGATTCCCATAATGCCTTAGCCCTACCATATCAGCTAAAGCTACCATGGATGAAAAATCTACCTCAAAGTAAAAGGCATAGCTACATTGAGTCTCCATTATTGAATGCCTATAAGCTTCCCACCATAAGTATACCATTCTCATGAACTCTGTGACTTGCCCCTGGTTTATCTGGAATGCTTGTCATAGAACTGGAAATGCACTGTCTAGTTAAAGCATTATATAAGTTGAGATGGTGACCACCACAGGGAAGGCAATTGTGAAACATATGTGGAGAGTACATTCAAGTTCACCATCCTAACCACCAACAAACACACATGCAGGCACTATATTAAAGAAAATATTTTAAGGTGTCATACTGTAACACTAAAGAATATTGTTAGTATGAATCTGAAGGGATTGACTTAATCACATGCAATTACCATGATAAGTGAAAAAAGGAAATACACGTCTGTCATTGCTTAAACCCTTTTTAGTAGTTTCAATATTCCACTGAAGCAAAAATGTGAATCTTTATTACAATGTATTTTTACAAAACTACCTGCAATTTCACTGTATTGATTAATACCAGCCTGTATGTCATTTGCTGAATGTAACTCCTGTTTGCAAAAGAATGGGTATGTTAAAAATCATTTTGAATAAAAAAAGTTTAATAAGACTACAAATAAATTTTTTTTTTCTTCAGGAATGTAAATAGCTTTTGTAACTTTTTCAGATATACTGCTGTTTCACAATGACTTTCAGTAATATTTATTTTATTTTGTAGATGCAAAGGTCTTTCAAATGGAAGCTAATGCTGACTTTCTTTGATTTCTGTAGCCACGTGCAGGACATTGACATTTATAGTATGAGAAAATGAACAATAAATAAAAAAAATATGAAATTATTTTTTTTTTCTGTGGACATCCATGACAGCTTATTTTAACTGCATATGTGTCAAGGTCAACCTGACAAGTTTATGCTGCCGATAATGTCTGTCAATAATCTGTCAGTAAGAGACAGCAATATCCTACACATTTGTTCACAGACGTGTCAGCAAAATGAATTCACCGAACATAAGCATTTTTTGGAAGAGGCAAGCCAACCTACACCTCACATATGGGGAACTGTATCCTCCATACTCTCTACTACAGATACACACACACACACACACACACACACATATATATATATATATATATATATATATATATATATATATATATATTATTCCCTTCCCGACAACATAGATATCTTCAAATGTATGTTTAGATGAGTTTATATTAATTTCATACCTCTTGAGGAGCTGTTCCTCAAATAATCGTGATGTTCTGGTTATTGTTCAAAAGCTGGCAGGATGCTATAATATCCACAAGAGTACATCTAAGTTCAACATCCTGACCCCCCCCCCACCTTGGGTGAAAGTAGATGGCTGTTAACTTAATCTGCATCTAAACCAGATTTTATTAATTTTGTTATTGATTACATGATTAAACTTATTCAGTTTATCGGACTGTGTCTGTTTTTTTTTATTTTGTTTCTAGACATTTCGAAAATGCATTGTATTTGCCTTTTGGATTTATTTTACTGTCCTTAACTCCCACTTAAACATAGTTTAACTACTGTCATTTCATGGTTGAGCAGATAGATTTGCTATTGGGAAATATTTCAGTTTTACTGAGCTGATAATGTTTGAACTGCTCTTTTCCTTTAATCTTCAGACACTGACAGGAACAGCCAGAAGACAACGGCGCTGCTAAAATCAAGTATGGGAAGAAGCTGGTTTTGCTCTGTTTTGAAGAACTGTTCAGTTCTAATAATCTCTTCTACAGCATCAGTGACTTCATATTTACTATTTGGAAATCTGTCTGGTTTAAAGCAACTTTCCTCAGTATACCTTAAAATCTCAGGGCTTTGGTTTTCACTAACAATTAAGAGATTACTTGATGTCTTCATAATAATTATCTTACAAAAATAAGCAAATATTCCTGAAATGAAACCCAGCTGATTATACTCATGATATCCTTGTAAAATACATATGCTAATTGCTGCTTTCAAAAGATTCAAATCCCAAATCATTCCCCATGTATAAACAAAACAGTTTTAGAAAAATTTAATCCATCTATATAGTAGTTAAAATTATGACAATTAAGAAAATGTTTTCTTAATTTGAAGAAGAGATTTAAAGAATATTGCTGGTATACAAGTGAGATTCCTTGTTTTCTGAATATTTATGCAAATTGTGCAGCTGTTTTCCCAAGTGTTCATGGCTGTTTCAAAACAATTTAAAGGTTTGTAAAGTAGATATTAGTATGATATTTGTTAAATATTTCATGTGGGCTGTATAGCCTTTTTTTCCTGACTGCATATTTAATGCAAAATCAGTTCTGCCAGAAAATAATGTATTCTATGAAATGTGAGCTGTAACTTGCACTCAGGTGAAAGCTAAAGAAATCTACATCTTAAGAAAGATAAATGTTGTGCATTTAATCAGTGAAGCATCATTTGCAGCATAACTTGGAACAAAAATATGTAATGCATACATCTTTGAATCTATTCTGCCTGTATAAGTTATTGCAGTTGTTGAACCTGTTCTGCAATACAAGAAGCACATTGAATATGTGCGATGGAGGTAGAAAAAGCATATAAACACTACAGAAGAAGTACATTTTTCAATTGTACACTGTTGATCAGTACCACATTGTCTGTCGAGGATTCTTCATAATCAATTTACACGAATACACATTTATTTTCCTTATTATTGATTTCAAAAGACTTTTAAGCCTAGAGTAAGCTGTCCCCTTGAAATGTGTCATTTGTATATTGGAATCATCAGAATTTGTTTTGCATACCCTTTCTTTTTTGTCATTCTGTTCATCATTTTGTATATTTAATCTTTACCATTCTATTCTCAACCCATCTGTCATAAAAATAACTACTGGGCTTTCATTACACCTGTTCCATCAAACATCGTCTTTCTAAGTATTTCTACAGAAGCCTAATACAGCAGCAAAATATGTTATACTCTGGCCATTTCTTAATTACCACCTGTTTGCCTGTGGTCATTAAGCCTATATTTTCGTCTTTAGGTTTGACTTGTAAGAAAGTCATACAAATACAAATGAAAGCATGCCAGACGTATTTAAAGATAAAAATCATGTATTTCTTTCTGCTATCAACTCCATTTAAAATCTACTCTAACTTTACATACCTACTGGCATGGATTATTTTGCTCTTACACACCTTGGGATTTTTATAATACATATACAATGGCAGTTTTGTCAAATTTCTGTACAAGTTAAGTAAAATATATCAATATCTTTTTACTTTTTTTTTTCAAACAGATCCTTAACAAAGCTATCATTGTAATAAAAAGCCACGCTCATTTAAGACTCTTTAACTACAATCTTTCATTATCTTTGAAGAGTCATAGCTACAAAATGATTTACTAAAACAAAAAACTTTTGGGGCTCACTCCTTACAAAGAAAGAGGGGTGTGTTTGTCCTGCAGCTTCCTTGTTATTTTATTTTATGCATATGCATATGCATAGGTGAATTATGTGAAAAATGATCTGAAAACCATGTGTTCAGTTCATGGCTTCCAGACAATTGTCCAAATGTTTTCCTGTGAAAAGCTATTGCAAGAGTAATTCCTCAATATTTCAGAAGGGGAGCTATCTTGAAGTTACATACACTAAAACAATACAGGTTCTTCATAGATAGTATGGGTGGGGTCTTTACTGCATTTGAAAACGATAACTCAGCCACCACTCAGGAAATACCATCAAATAAGTTGTGTCTTTCGGCTTTTCCCTGTTAGGGGTCACCACAGCGGAACTCCAGTCTGCTAATGATT